>NC_057809.1:274451109-274751109 GCF_018294505.1 Triticum aestivum | reverse complement strand
TAAACCGTGTGAACATGCACTTGTTTTCTTGATTGGGAAAAGGAACGTGAAGATGGAAGATTATCTTCATGAGTACTAATCTCTAGAAAGGTTTAGGGCAGCATATAAGGAGGTTGTAGAGCCCCTCACAGATCGATCACAATGGCCTAATGTTAAATTAGATTTTGTATTGCATGCACCACTCCCCAAAAGTTCCAAGGGAAGAAAAAGAAAGTTGAGATTTAAAAGTTGCCTTGAAAATGGAGGAGGACATTATAAAAAGAAACCACCACCAAAAGGTCAATTAGGAAGCCAAAACAGGTGCAAGAAGTGTAAGCAACTTGGACACCGCAAGCTGGATGCCCAACTAATGGAGTGAAGAAAAGGTCATTTATATTGATTCAGATTTTCTTAACTCATATTTTCTCTTGTAATGCTCGAGTTTGTAACAATATTTGGATTTCTTGAAAGGAAATCGAAACCTAGAAAGATAAAACCAAACACCAAAATTGATGTTGAATGTACAATCCCAGGATATGCTCTCCAACAAGCCAACCCATGTCCTGTTACAAGGAGGTAAGAAATAAAGCTTCCCTCCAATTTCTCAAGTGGGCATGGCATATTTTTTTCTCAAACTACATATTGTGCAGCCAATCATCTCTTTGTAGCCCTCTTGGAGGGATGTCTCCATTGCCTATCTCACAAGCGAGCCCTCGCCCTATGACTAGGAGGTATTTTTTTGGCCTTATATTCAGTATCTCTATAAATGTGGCATGTTTTTATCTTAAACAATGTTTTTTGTGTAGTCAATCATCTCCTCGTAGCCCTCTTGGAGGGATGTCTCCATTGGGTGCCCCACAAGCTAGCCCTCGACCTATGACGCGTAGGTAACTTTTTTCCAGCCTATCTTCAATATCTCTACAATTGTGGCATGTTTTTATCTTACACAATACTTTTTTGTGTAGTCAATCATCTCTTCGCAGCCCTCTTGGAGGTACATCTTCAGTGGCTGCCCTACAAGGCAGCCCTCTTCCAATCACAAGGAGGTGAAAACAAATCTGATTTATTTCTTGAATTGTGTATAACATTGGTCTTATTTTTTTAATGCATGAAATTGATGTATTGTGTAGGCAACTTTCTATGGAAACTGGGACTCCCGCTTCTCCACCAAAAGTAGTTGTGAAGGCCACAAAAAAGCTCACGTCGAGGAAGAGAAAAAGAATGTAGCATGCCATTTTGTAATCTTGTTATGTTTAGTGATCTGCACGAAGTTAATGCCACTTCTTTAAGAAGTCGATGCTTTTCGATTAAATTCCTGTATTTCAATGTTTGTGATTTTGTCAGTGTGTGTACTCAGATGATTATTCACTTAAAAGCTTGATGCAACTTTTCAGATATATTAATTCTGGATTGTCACATATATATATATATATATTTTTTCTTTTGATATGTGTGGTACATATATATAGAGAGGTCATGTCAAAATTTTAGGTCAAAATGTTGTAGAAATTTTGATTATATCCCTATCAACGGAACTATATATCACCACATGTTACATCCCAATCTGAATTTTGATTACATCCATATGGACAAGCATCCATATCTGTTTGCAATAGTTGGTACAGCCATCAGGTAAGAAATTTATTAGTGTGTGTTACTAGTATTTGAGCCATATGCTAATAAAGCTAGCAATCAGAGCAACGAGTAGCTTGCAACTGATGGAGCAGCCAGCATGTACAACGAGAACTTCTCCAGCCAGCCAGTACTGCAACGAGCAGCTAAGTCTGGATGGGGCATGCGGTGCATAGGTACGGGCGATAAGTGGGAAGGAGGAACGGCAAGGTGGTGGTGCGGGAAAGGAGGCACGGCGAGACGGCGGCTCGCCGGCGAGCTATCACAGCGAGGCGGCGGCGCCGGGAGTAGGCACGACGAGGCGGCGCCGTGCTTCGTTCTGTGATCACCTCGTATGACCAGGAAATGAGATGAGGGCAAATTTGTCCTAATATATATGACGTGAGTGCCTAATGGTGCAAAAGAAGGAAAAAACTATTTGTGGTATTTTGTCCAGCTACTACTCAAAGGTGTGGTATATAATCTAATAAAAAGAAAGGTGTGGTATAGGGGCAAAGTTCCAGGAAAGATGTGGCATTTCCTCAAATTGCCCCCCCCCCTCCGGCCAGTGCTCCTCTGAGTGTTGGTCTAAACCGAGCTGTCTGAGGGGCAACCTCGGGGAAACTTGAGGTTTGGTTTTACTCGTAGCTAGTCTCATCCGGTGTTGCCCTGAGAACAAGATACGTGCGACTCCTATCGGGATTTGTCGGCACATCGGGTGGCTTTGCTGGTCTTGTTTTACCATTGCCGAAATGTCTTGTAACCGGGATTCCGAGACTGATCGGGTCTTCCCGCTAGAAGGAATATCCTTCGTCGACCGTGAGAGCTTGTGATGGGCTAAGTTGGGACACCCCTGCAGGGTTTTGAACTTTCGAAAGCCGTGCCCGCGGTTATGGGCAGATGGGAATTTGTTAATGTCCGGTTGTAGAAACTTGACACTTAACTTAATTAAAATGAATCAACCGCATTTGTAGCCATGATGGTCTCTTTTCGGCGGAGTCCGGGAAGAGAACACGGTCTCGTGTTATGCTTAAACATAAGTAGTTTCAGGATCACTTCTTGATCATTATAGCCTCTCGACAGAGCTTTGCTTCTCTTCTCGCTCTCATTTGCGTAAGTTAGCCACCATATATGCTAGTGCTTGCTACATATCCATCTCACTACCTTTTCCTACCCATAAGCTTAAATAGTCTTGTTCGCGAGGGTGTGAGATTGTTGAGTCCCCGTGACTCACAGATTACTTCCAAAACCAGATGCAGGTGCCGATGATGCTAGTGCAGGGGACGCGACCGAACTCAAGTGGGAGTTCGACGAGGATTCGGGACGTTACTATGTTTCCTTTTCAGATGATCAGTAGAGGAGCCCAGTTGGGGCGATCGGGGATCTATGCATTTGGGGTTGTCTTTATTTATGTTGGTTCCGTAGTCGGACCTTGATTGTATTCTGGATGATGTAATGCTATATTTATGAATTGTGTGAAGTGGCGATTGTAAGCCAACTATCTATCCCTTTCATATTCAGTACATGGGATGTGTGAAGACTACCCCTCTTGCGACATGCCTACTGTGCGGTTATGCCTCTAAGTCATGCTCCGACACGTGGGAGATATAGCCGCATCGTGGGTGTTACAGTATTTCTCTTCGATCTATCCATTTGATTTGGCCAACTAGATTGATTTATCTTTAGTGGGAGAGGTGCTTTGTGATGGGCTCAATCTTGCGGTGTCCTCGCCCAATGTTAGTAGGGGTAACAAGGGACGTATTGTATTGTTGCCATTAAGGGAAAAATGACGGGGTCTAATCACATTGCTTGAGTTTATTTGTCTACATTATGTCATCTTTCTTAAAGCGTTACTCTATTCGTCATGAACTTAATGCCATAGATGCATGTTGGATAGCGGTCGATTGGTGGAGCAATAGTAGTAGATGCAGAATCGTTCTGGTCTACTTATCACGGACGCAATGCCTATATACATGATCATAGCCATGAATATCATCATAATTATGTGCTTTCTATCAATTGCCCAACAGTAATTTGTCTATCCACCGTATGCTATTTTTCAAGAGAGAAGCCTCTAGTGAAAACTATGGCCCTCGGGTCTACTTTTATCATATTACTAAAGCCAAAAATACCTTGCTGCAATTTTACTCTTGTTATTTTACTTTTTAATTTATATATTTTTAATAGAGTTTTCAATTTATATATCTATAACTATCAGATTTATCCTAGCAAGTAACGAGTTCAAAGGGGATTGACAACCCTCTTACTCGCGTTGGGTGCAAGTATTTGCTCTTGTGTGTGCAGGTGTTGTTCACTAGGCTTTGTGTGATTCTCCTACTGGTTTGATAACCTTGGTTCTCATTGAGGAAGATACTTATCTGCTACTGTATTTATTAACCCTTCCTCTTAGGAGAAAATCCCAACGCAACTCACAAGTAGCAATGTCGTCTTCTTGAGAGGGATTCCTTGGCAGCTAATTGAAATGCTTCTTGGGAGGTGTGTGGGAGAAGACATGAAGCGTAGGACGGGGTTATAAAGCGGGACGTCAGTCATGTAGAACCATTCGGTAGTCCACATCTTGACATCCTCCATGGGGGTGCCTAGGAGATAGCCGACCCCAGCAATTCGGCATACCTCGGCCCCTCCGACCTCATGAATTTTCCCATCTCAGGAATAGGGCATTAAGCAGGAATATTTCCTCCATAACCCAAAGTGAGCCTCGCATCCAAGGTACATTTTGCAGAGGGTGACGAATCCCGCGATATGCAAGACTGAGTTGTGAGTAAGATGGTGGGGTTGGATCCCATAGAACTCTAACAAACCCCTAAGGAACGGATGAAGCTGGAGGAAGGGGACGAAACAAACTTGCCCCCCCCCCCCGTGTGGTGTGGGGTGATTATCTATGAGCACCGGGCCATCTATGGACGTCAAACCAGGGCGTGTAAGCGCAAGATCAGAATCAGGCAAATAGCCCTAAGTCGCGAGTCGATTTAATTGAAGACGAGTGATAGAGCTACTTCCCCATTCACCCAGGAGAGGACCGTGGGGATGCATCGACGAACCTGGGGCGCCTACCATTGCGGAAGCTCTTCAGCTAGCCTGAGGGAAGGATTTCGTATTGAAGCAAGATGAGGAAATGTTGGTGTAAAACATTTGTTGTAACCCTAGATGGTGAAATACCCTGGTAGATCAGGCGATGGGGGACGTTTCGATATCCAGCCATCAATACGCTTGTTCCCCAGTTGCACGAGAGTCAAGAAAATTATAAGCAATAATTGGGACCATGTTCTATGGGTCCCGTAAACAGATCCGAGATGCAAGTCTTCGGATTGCTCAGGGAGAAGGTTTCTTGGTCTGAGCAACGCGGATGCTCGGACTCTTGGGAGCCAAGGATGATTTGAATTACCTCGGATCTGAACACACATTGACAAAGGGGGAACTTGCCTGCCAAGCCAAAGACATCAACTAAAGGAACCATTCCGAGGAGGAAGCTGCTGTCTTCGGCTTCGAAGACCAGTTCAGGGGCTACTGACGATGTCCTGGACTAAAGGGTGCTAACCTGTACTACCTGCAGTCCATGGGCCGGGCTCATGGCCCGCCAATCACTAAAAGGAAGGACCTCCGAAGCTATGAACCTCGACGTAATCAAGATGGAAACCTCCGAAGACTTGGCGTGTACTTCAAGGATTGCTCTATAGACGGCGCGTTGGCAACCGACCATGTGTGTAACCTAGGTACCCCAGGTGCATATACAAGCCAATGGGTTTAGTCTTTAGAGGCACGATTCCCAGCCTTAGGGTTTAGAACACAATCATACGATCTCGAGGTAGATCATCTTGTACTCTGTACTCATCACATCAATATAATCAAAGCAGGACGTAGGGTTTTACCTCTTCAAGAGGGCCCGAACCTGGGTTAACACTATCTCCCTTCGTCCCCTCTTACCATTGTTCCTAGAACTAGCTCGGGACCCCCTACCCGAGATCCGCTGATTTTAGCACTGATAGATGGTGTCATTTGTTCTTTGAGTTGGTCTTTCGGGCTCTGATTCTTCTTGAGTTTATGACAAAGTCGACAGAGCACCAGTGTAGATTCATCGCGTCTTCTTGGAGGCGACGAGGTAAGGTTTTCTCGTTGTCAATGCACGATAGCCAAGTTTGGTTTTAGGTGCTTCATATCAATTCAAGGGTTCAGCGCAAGCACATCTCCGGTAAAAGAACAGCGACAACACCACGTCAGTGGCTCATTCTGATGGGTAGTGACCATTCAGTGGTTCATGGACATTGATGCAACTTTTATTATGTTTGGGAAGGGACCATGATGTAGCTTTCATTATGTTTGGCATGCTTGGTAGTTTGGGGGTTAATTAGACCCATGCCCCTTTCAAAACCAGTTAAGCAATGGGGGGAAGGGTCCGGGATAGACCCAACACAAAATGACAAAAAAATTCGAGAATGGACCATTGCTTATGCAATGCTGGACCAGGACCGACCATGGCAGCTCGGTGAGAACCAAGAGCAGCTGCATTCGATTTGATCATGTGCTTAAACCCCAATGGTAACGGAGGATAGATAATTTCTCCCAATCACGCCGGATGAACGGTTTCTGATATCCAACAGGAACAGAAAAAAGGAGAAGTTTGTGTTCCCCAGCAGAGGATTCATATCTCATCATATCCTCACCTGTTGTGAAATAGAAATGGTTGACTCGAGCAACCAACCGACATGTATGCTAGGAAATAACAGGTCAAACTTAGAGCAACTCCGACGGGTCGACCCAAACGGACATCGATTTTGTTCACTTTTCATCCGTTTGGGTCGCTCGTCCGTCTGTTCCTGTTTGCTTTTTCGTTTGGGTCGATCGGTGTGCCCAACAGAAGACAGACGCATTTTGTGAATGTCCGCACAAGCATTTCTTGAGGCCGGGCACCGGCGCGGGTGCGAGGCGAGGCCGACGGCTGTATCAGCACCACCCGGGCGTGGCGCGAGGCGAGGCACGACGAGCATGGCCGCCTGCAGCAGCACCGGGCGGGCGCGGGGCGAGGCCAGCGGCTACTGCATGCGGGGCGAGGCCGGGCCGGCAGCGCGAGCTTCTCATGCTGCCAGGCAGGGCGAGGCCGTGCCGGGCGCGCGAGCTCCCGAGCCATGGCGAGCTCCTGCTGCGGGGCGGGGCATGGCCGGGCACGCGAGCTCCTGCTGCTGCGTGCGGGGCGAGGCTGAAACGGGCGCGTGAGCTCCTGCTGCTGCATACGGGCCGGCCGCTCTGCATGGCGGGACGAGGCCATGGCGAGCTCCTGCGGCTGCGTGACAGGGCGAGGCCGGGTCGGACGCGAGCGGCGACGTGGCCGAGGTATGCACGCGAGCTCCCGAGCCATGGCGGAAGTGCGGAAAGGCATGCGATGCGAGTGGCTCGAGCGCGGCCACGAGCCGGCACCCACCATGCATCAAAGCTAGCTGGCTAGCTCACCATGCATCAAAGCTAGCTGGCTAGCTCGCGTGGGGCGCCATGCACGGACCGACACCCATGCAGCGAAGTTAGCTAGCTCGCTCGTGTGGATGCTCGTATTGCTCACGGCAGGGCAAGCGCGGCAGCACGGCGGCGTCCGAGCAGGGCGATGCGAGTGGCTCGAGCGCGGCCACGAGCCGGCGCCCACCGTGCATCAAAGCTAGCTGGCTAGCTCGCGTGGGGCGCCATGCACGGGCCTACACCCATGCAGCGAAGCTAGCTAGCTCGCTCGCGTGGATGCACGTATTGCTCACGGCAGGGCAAGCGCGGCAGCAGGGCGGCGTCCGAGCAGGGCGAGCGCGGCGACTCCTGCGTCATGGCAGGGTGCGAGAGAGAAAGAAGAGAGAAAAAAAATTGTGTGAATGGATGGCAGGTGGGCCACACAGGACCGGCAACGGACAGAGGTGGACGAAAGGAACATATAAAACGTCTGCTTTGTATTTGCTTCGGATCCAAATATGTCTTAAATTTGAGACGAAAATGAGTCCGCACGGACACAAAATGAAAATGAGTCTCCCTGCACGGACACAAACGGACATAGTCGGGCGTGGCCCGGTTGGAGTTGCTCTTACTGGCTACAACTACAAGTTGCTATCTGCGAAAATTACATCCGGCTTGCCGAAATCTCATAGTGAAAATGGGTCTCCCTGTTGGGCCATCGTTTTTGTCGGCGCAGACACAAACGGGCATAGTCGGGCGTGGCCCGGTTGGAGTTGCTCTTACTGGCTACAACTACAAGTTGCTATCTGCGAAAATTACATCCGGCTTGCCGAAATCGATACATACTACCTACTTACGACGTACGTCTACCCCCACCTAAATTGCTAGACTGACTTTACCTGCCACATCTTGCGGGCGGAGAGTAGGGCGAGACAGTGACCCATAAGCAGCATCCTTGTGCTTTTAGTACACTGGGGACGTCGAAAGACACCCTAGGCATGACGGTAAGAAGGCTGTAGGCACAATGACGAGAGCCCTTCCATCAGTCAGTACCTGAAGCCGCTGTCAGCACCATATTTGCTTCTCATGTTGTAGTGATCATACTTCGGATCGCTGTAGTCTGCCGCTTTCATCTCTGAGGGCTTAGGCTCTGGATGCCCAGTCCCATAGGTAACCTCCCCACTCTTCTCCCGATGACGGTGGCGGAGCCGGTCTTTTGGGACCTTTGCGCTTGCTTGAGGTGTCTCGGTTGATCCGTAGAACTCAGCGTACTCCTGTCTCTTGGTGGACCTGTGCTTGCTTGAGAGAGTAGAATCCCTGAATTTCGATGATTTGATGCTCTTCTGAGCCTTTGCCAGAGTCTCGTTAGCAGCACTAGGAGCATGGCGCGTCTCGGTTATCATTGGGGTGCTACTGAGCTTCTGGGCTACTGGGTTCTCCTCCCTGTCCTCGGTCATCACAGGCCTATCTTTGAGAGGAGTGAGGCCTGTTTTTCTCTTCACAGGTTGCATGCGTAGCGGGGCAATGTTGAGGACAAGATTCCCCACACCTTCAACAGCAAGCTTCAGTAGATCAGCAACAAGTGTCCCCAAAGACGGCCATCCCGCACTTGGTTCCTCTTCAAGGCTTTCCACAACCAAAGGTGGCTTTCCTGCAGTGCTGCTCTCTTGTTTACCATCTTCAGATGCTTCTATCTGAATTGCCATCGAATTTTACTTTAGTAAGCAGCGGTTTCATTTGAGAAAACGAATTAAGAGATTTGCTGTTTCAGTCTGCTCTGCTATTTAACAATTAAAAGTACATCAAAGAAAAATCCAAGAACACCAAACTACATATTCCCTGTGAAAAATTCTACTTCATGGACAACTGAAACCCAATATACTAGATAAGATACCTTTTCAGAAGTTGATGAACCAAATCCGTGCTGTACCACAGAAAAGAGATATCCAGCCACAACGGCACCAATAACCAGTATGATATCTGTGGGGAAAAAATGTGATATCAATGATCAAATCTATTCAAGTGCTAATTTCGACACAGTTGCATTAAGTACCACATGACCTGAAATAATGATCAGCATCGGCAGTTTTATCAGGGACAATCAGCATGAAACTAACCATAAATCCAACCATTCTTATTATCAATTTATCATAGTTAAGGTAGGATAAAAGGTCAACGATTCCATCGACCATATGACCCATCAGATAAATTGCTGTTATGCTACTGTTATAAGATTTCAAATTGATATGACTATATATTGCGCTGAAAAATATTTACAGACTATTGCTGAGATGGGGTGTCATTATTATGCATCACTTTTCAGCATAAGGCCCTTTGAGGACATGTACAGCCAGAGCCTCCAAGAACACTGCTCCCTGAAGGGTGCCTATTTGGGGTCGGGTCTTGCTGCTGATCAGTCAAACACGTGCTAGACTGTTAGGTCATCCTTGGAATTTTGATGCCAAGGCATGGTGTTAGCACAATATGTGCAGTGGCAGCATGAAAGTTGTTTAAGATTGAACGAATTTCCTACCCTGAGCAGCAAGCACACAGAAAGTTTGATATCGTACATGCTCTTGCTAGAATGAATTCAACTGAGGACTGGAGGCAGTCCTAATTCAGTTCAGACCTGGAGCACTTCAGGGCTCGGGCTAAGCTATTTTTGGGAAGTACACTGGGTAGGCATAATAATCTGGTTTTCGGTCTCAAGGCATGCACAACGGTTGATAAGATAGTCTTATTTTAAGTCATGCATGTAATTTAGAGATGACAAAAAAAGACGTCTACAATGGGTCATATCTTAGCCTTATCTTCAATAACTAGCTATTCCTAAAAACGTGGTGAGACATATTGTGCTAAGAGATCATGAGAAGACAAGCCTTTTCCTACGAGTTCTCTCTCTTCCACCTCATTATTTATCCTACATGGCACTCCTAAGACAGCACCATCGTACATGCCCTCATTGCCAAGGATGTGCACCAAATGCTATTGACTGGTGGTTGGTTCACATTGGACAGCAAGGACCTGCAGCTGACGGGGAGAAGTGTGCAATACTTCAACACTCTCCCTCACAAGTGGCTTCCTCGGGCCTACACATAGACTAAACGTGGGCTGCAATCTTTTTATTTAAATTGCCAGCCGGGGCTTGAACTCGGGACCTCTTGGCTCTAATACCATGTAGAATCTAATACCATGTAGAATTGCATGCACCGGCCAGCTCACCCAAAAGCTCAAGCTGATTGGGGTAAGTTTTTTTTCTTCGAAAAGGATGGTAGCACCCCTAGCCTCTGTGTTGATTGATACACAGTCATATATTATTTATTATTTAAGAATGCCAACCGAAGGTCCGAAGCCTTGCCTCGATGCCGAATGAATCGGCTTTAAAAAAAAGGCGAGCCCAACCAAAATGGATCTGACTTGCTACAGGATCTCCACAAAACCTATGTATGTGACCAAATTAAATGGAAATATGCTACTCCTAGACAAAGCCTTAAAGAAAGTATTGTCGTACATGCGCCAAAGTTGACCAGTCCTACCAAAGGTCGAACATTGGATTTTCTTCCCGAAGACAAGCTTCAAGCCAACATCTTCAACAAGGAGTCAAGGACACAACGCCCGCATACCGACATTGTCTGATCCAGCTTGAAAGGGAAGATTGTGGGTTTTGAATAGTTTCGAGACTCGACCCCCCATGGCGTGCTCTGGTGAGGAGTCGCACCTCGGCCGGTCGCCTCCCCGCGTCCCCCCTCGCCGGTGCCTCCCGGTGTTCCCTTCCTGCACGCGTCCACCGCCATGGCGTCGTCCCCCCTACTCCGCCGCTCGTCCTTGCCCTCCCCTGTTCCCTCTCGCGGACGGGCCATCGGTGGGCTGATTGGGCGAAGGAGAACCGCAAGGATGCCGGTGCGACGGCGGCTGATCTTCGCCCTGGTGCGCGGCGATTCGGGGTCCAGCTCGCGGCTACGGCCGGAGCTTGACCTCCCTGCAACGGCGGCGGTGGCTCAGGTACGTTCTTCCCCACCCTGCCTTCCTCGATTCTGGTTCGGGGGCCCGATGCTGGGCATCGTGGGCGGCGTACCCGTGCACGCGCGTGGGGTGTGGCGCGCCGGGCGGACATCGGGGCGGTAGCGCCCGATGCCCTCGCTGCCATCGCGTCGAATGTCCGCGGTGCAGCTCCGGCGATCCCCTCTCCAGCAGCGCTGCGGTTGGGGACGTTTCCGGTGCCTCGCGGGGGTTGGTTCCAGGCATTCCATGCCGGTTCGGACGCCGTCTTGATCGCCGTGCTCGAGGTTGACCGGCCGGCGCCGCCGCGCCACCTTATCCCATTCGTACAGGGGAAACCCTACCCTCCCCTCTCGCGGTGGTGCGAGATGGGCTGGCCGTTGCTTGCTGCTTGGGCCGCAGGCGTCGGGGGGGGGGGGGGGGGGGCTGTCATGCATGGTGGGCCTGGCTGCGGGCCCGACTAGGGGGAACTCAGTGGGCCTGGCTGCAGGCCCGACTAGGGGGAACTCAGTGGGCTCCCTGGCGGGACAGGTTAGACCGTCGGTGGCCTTGCCAGTTGGGCCGGCGCGTCCACTGGCCAGGCTGGGGCCTATGGAGGCCGCCCCTCTACTAGGGTTCCAACCCGACGCGCGTCCCTCCTCTGCTTCATTCATCTCCCGTGCGCCGCCTCCACCTGCAGATCCCTCTCTCCTTCCCTACTCCTCCCCGCCCCCGCCCGGTCTCATGGCTCATGAGGCCGATGATGGAGGGCCGCGGCCCAAGCGGCGGGCAGCAGAAAGGGATGACCCTTGCGGCTCTAAAGGCCGCCACCCCTCTCCTGCGGCTAGCCAGCGGGAGGCCGAGCTGCGTGCGGCTGCTCTCAAGGGCAAGGCAGCCGCCATGGAGGGGGCTTCCAACAGACGCGACCCTCGTGCCCGGGACCGCTCCCACTCCCCGGACCATTGGCGTGGCCGGGAGCGCCGCTCCTAACCGCGTGACCGCTGGTCCCGCTCGTCGGCGGGCACTAGCCAGCTGCTCGGCTCGTCTCCTCGCCGATACTCAGATCAGAACAAAACTTTTGGATTCTCTTTCGCCTATCGGCTGGCTTTAAACAACCTTCACATTCCCCCCCCCCAGCGTCAACCCCAGTACCTCCCTTCGGGAATGGGCGGCCGCAACCCCAACAAGGGTGTTGATGCGGAGCATCCCAAGGCCATCCCCATGGACCCAACTACATCTCCTACGACACCTCTTGGACCAATGACACGAGCACGTGCAAGAGCTCTTGAAACCGAGGTGACATCTCTCCTCTCACATTTCCACTTTGATGCACATGAGACATGGCTACTACCTCATACGGATACTTTGTGAACATCAAGACCCCTCTTTAGGGAAGATCCCCCAAGCGGATTCAAGACCCCTCTTCAGGGAAGAACATCAAGACCTCCTCACGGAGAAGACCGTTACCTTTGTATCGTCCTTGGTTGATCGTGTACCGTGTGAACCCTATGTATTCAAGGATCTAGCACATGTGTGACTTTCTTGTGTTGGTTTAGTGATTCTCTTGTGTTTCCCTTGTGTTTTCCCTCGTTTCCCCCTCGTGTTCTTCGCGGGATTCCGCTCCTTCCGTGAAAGATCGGGCGATTAGGGTTCTACCCCACATCATCTTGGTATCATGAGCCATGTTGATCACAATTTCGGAGCCTCCCCGTTGTGCTGCTAGCCTTGTTTTGTTGTTTTTCGTCCTAATTCAAAAATTCCCCACAAAAATAGCCCCAATGTTTTTTTGTGATTTGTTAGTGTGTTGAGATTTTGTTGGTTTGGATCCATGGATTTGCTTTGTTTTGAGTGGATCTAGCTTTTCCCCTTTGTCTCCACCACTTTCCATCCACGAAATCGCCCTCAATCGACGAATTTCACCTCATCCACCCTGTCCACGTGAAGTTCTTCCCGTGCCCGAGCAGTGCCCAGGCACCGGACATCCGCTAGCCACCGGACGTCCGACGACCGGACGACCGCTCCCCACCGGACGTCCGGAGTTCCCTGATGAAACTGAATTTTTTCAGTTTAGTCACCACCACCGCCCCACATTTCCGCATACGCACTCCCACCACCAATACACCATCACCACTTCCGCATACCACCACCATTTGGCCCGTTTCGCACTCCGACACGTGTTGCCACTTCGAGCTTTGAGAATTTGAGTTGCGGTTCAGTATCCTTTTGTGTTTCGGCTACCTAGGTACGGTTCAACATCGACATCACCGCCGCTCATCTTCGCCACAGACGCGTCATCAACAACGGCCACCTCAACTACACCTTGGTATTCGTGCCACCATTTTGACACCATACCGGAAGCAAGCCCAGTAACCTTGTCTTGGTATCGTGATACATTATTTTTGCCATTACATTGATAGCCATCATAGCCTTATTCCTTTGCGTTGCTTACCCATCGAGACTAGCCATTGAGTATTGCCGGCAAGAAGACTTGTGCACATTAGTGATCATACTTCCCATAGCATACATACATCATTGTTGCATATATTGGTATCGTCTCTGGTGTCACAAAGTTGTCATTGCATACACAATTGCTATCTTGGTTCGTCAAGCATTGCATGAGAAAAAAGCTCCAACATCAAAGAGCCAAACAAGCTTTTAAGCAAAGAGGAAAGATAAGAAAAAAGCTTTTAAGCAAGAACCATCGCATCATACAACATTAAGATTGTCATACTCGATCATCTTGAATCATATCATAGAAACACCTTGCATAAAGCATACTTGGGATAGAAGTCGTTGCATTTTTGCTAAGTAGGTTGTGCACAAGTTCTTGTATCCGCCTATTGTGCAATCGTGCTAGCGTCTCTCTAGTGTTGTGCAACAAGAGCATTTTCGTGGATTCCACATTTTGGCTCATCCTTGGTTGCCCAACCCCACTTATCTTTTTGCGTGTGTGTTTCCGTCTACCTTATATACTTGGTCTACTTGTTACATTGCATCTTGCGAATCTTTTCCAACATTATTGAAGCTCACTTACAATTGCATCAAATTTTGTGCCACCATCCTAACCAAGCTCCACCATAAGCTTTTACTTGTGTAGGTGTGAGAAACCGACAAGAGATAGTACCAATTGTGTTATTTCCTTGTCCTACATTGGAGTGATCATCGATCCACTTTCAACTTCGGTCAAGATACATTTGGTATTCGTTCTTCTCTTTCTACCACTCACATTGTGTATCTTGGAATGATGGATAGGCCAAGTGCTTCTACCAACCCACTCTTCATTGAGCACGACGATGACATGAACTCCTACGTCACCAAGAGTCACCTCTTTGGTGCACAACGTGCTTTGCATCAAGAGCAACAAGCCATGAGTGAACTCATCGACAACCTCGCCGCCGACTTACGACTCTCCGAGCAACGTACAAGGGACTACTTCGACCACAAGCTAGACGATCACAAGCAAGAGAATGACGCAAGGATGGACGAAATTCGCGCTTTCTTGCTCAACCGCTCTTCTTCCACTTCATCTTCATCAAGAAGGACCCGCTCAAGTCGACATTCCGACTTCACCCTCTCCGGCTCAAGTACACCGACATCGAACACTCTACGCCGTGCCGCGCGCAACGAACATCAAGCAAGCCTCAATCCCCTACGCGACACCGACTCTCAAGAGCCCGACAACGTCAAACTCAAGAGGCCTTTGCGCTAGCACGAGAACAGCAACGACAACGCCAACATGAAGAGGAAGAGCGAGCGCGTTAATACCAAGTTGCACAAGATGCCAAGGCACAACGCCAAGAAGAACAACTCCGTGAAGCTCAAGCACTTGCGGCGCAACAAGCCCTCCAAGATTCAAGTAGAGCCGTAGCCAACCGAGGCCGACAAGCTCGAGAACAAGAAGAAGCATTTCGCGAAGAAATTCAAGAACGGGGATTTCAAGCTCGCGTGCATCGTCAAGTTCCTCAAGCTCCTCCACAAGCTCGCCAAGAACACCAAGTTCATCAAAAGCATGAAGACAATGGAAATCCTCCACGACAAGAGCAACATGAGGTTGACAACCCTCCTCACCAAGAGCGACACGAGCTTGACAACCATCTACAACATGGGCGTCATCATCCCCGACCCCAACACAATGAAGAGCAACGCTATGGCAAGCTCAAGTTCACCATGCCCAAGTTCAACGGAAGCAACGATCCCGAAGAGTACCTTTCATGGGCATTGAAGGTCGACAAAATCTTCCGTTTGCACAACTATGAAGAAGAGAAGAAGATCGCGATGGCATCCCTTGAGTTCCAAGACTATGTCCTCATTTGGTGGGAACAAGTTATCGAGCGCCGAGAGGCAAGAGGTGAACCACCCATCACTACTTGGGCGCAAATGAAGGATGTCATGAGAGCACGCTTCGTGCCTACCTACTACAACCGCGACCTCTTCAAGAAACTCCAACTACTCAAGCAAGGAACCAAAAGCGTTGAAGAGTACTGCAAGGAAATGGAGATTGCAATGATAAGAGCCAATGTCACGGAAGATGATGAGCAAATTATGGCACGTTTCTTGAATGGACTCAACCATCCTATCAAGAAGATCGCCGACTTCCAACCATACTCGAACCTCATCGAGCTAGTGCATTAAGCTACCAAAGCGGAACGCCAAGTGCAAGATGATTTCAAGTATGCCAAGTTCTCTTCCAAGACATACGGTTTCTCCAACAACCAAGCTTCAACGACTCCAACGCCGTCTACCAAGCCTTCTACTAGCAACATCGACAAGTCGAGTTCCAAGAAAGCTTCGTCAACTCCAAGTCATCCTCCTACGACGAGCAACTTCAAGCCAAGAGCTTCATCATCATCCACTCCAACCGATGAGACCGTCAAGACAAGTTCCTTCAAATGCTTCACATGCGGAGGCCGAGGCCACAAGTCCTATGAGTGCACCAACAAGCGGACCATGATCCTCAACGACGACGGCACTTATGACTCAATGAGTGAAGAAGAAATGGACGCCATCGAGCAAGTCGCCATGCACCGGCAAGTGAACGATGAAGAGGAACAAGTCTTTTGCGATGAAGATTCAAGTCCCGCCCTTGTTGTCTTCAAAGTCTTGACTCTCCAACATCACCAAGAAGAAGACCAACGATGCCACATATTCCACACCAAGGCCGGCATCAATGGACGATCCGTCAAGGTCATCATCGATGGAGGGAGTTGTCATAATCTCGCAAGTGAAGAACTTTGCTCCAAACTCCAATTGCCCAAGACGAAGCATCCACATCCATACAAAGTGCAATGGCTTAGCGACTCCGGCACCATCCAAGTCGAGCACCGAGTACAAGTCTCCTTCAAAATTGGCGCCTACGAAGACACCTTGGAGTGCGACGTCGTTCCAATGACCGTTTGCCATCTTCTTCTTGGACGCCCATGGCAATTTGATAGAGGAGTCATCCACAACGGCCGAACGAACCACTACATCTTCAAGATGAAGGGCAAGGAGTACGTCCTCCGTCCAATGTCACCAAGCCAAGTGATCGCCAGCAAGCAAGCCACCCATCGTGGAGATCATAGTGAGGGAGCGAGCCACCAAAAAGAGAGTGAGTGCCACAAGCCCAAATCGAACACCTCCACGATGAGCGAAAAGAAGAACTTAGTCCTATTTGCCACCAAAAGTGAGATAAGAGGAGTGTGTGAGCACCCATCTAGTGTCCTACACTACGTCCTCGTGTGCAAGGACAATGCACCACAAACTAACACTTCTCACACCCTTCCTCTAGTGTTGTCTTCTTTTTTGCAGGAATTTCATGATGTTTTCCCCGACGAGCTACCTCCGGGACTACCTCCACTACGAGGCATTGAACACCGCATCGACCTCATTCCTGGAGCACCGCTTCCGAACAAAGCTCCCTACCGCGTCAACCCCGAAGAAACCAAAGAAATACAAAGGCAAGTAAAGCATCTCATAGACCATGGACATGTGCGTGAAAGTTTGAGCCCTTGTGCCGTCCCGGTCATTCTTGTGCCAAAACGAGACGGTAGCTTTCGCATGTGCTCCGATTGTAGACCTATCAATGCTATCACCGTTCGTTATAGGTATCCCATTCAACGCCTTGACGATATGCTTGATGAACTTAGTGGTGCCACTATATTTTCCAAAATTGATCTTAAGAGTGGTTACTATCAAATCCGCATACAAGAGGGTGATGAATGGAAAACCGCTTTCAAAACCAAGTTTGGGTTGTATGAGTGGCTAGTCATGCCTATGGGTCTATCGGAAGCACCGGGTACTTTTATGTGTCTTATGAATCATGTCTTTCACCCTTACATTGGTATATTTGTTGTGGTCTACTTTGATGATATCCTTGTTTATAGCAAATCTCTTCGAGATCATGTCACCCACTCCCCCCGCCGCCCCCCTCCTTCAGAGCCGAATTAGCTTATGATGCTTGATGCTCGATTTTGGGGATTGTTGTGTTGCTCCCCCAGCAAGACTTATGTATCTCGTACTTGTGTGTGTGTGCGTGTTCGGGCCGGTCTCCGGATCCTTGCTACTGTTACTTTGTGTTGTGGTCGTTGCTTTATAATATAAAGCGGGGGTAACCCTTTTTCGTCAGATTGTGGGTTTTCATCCGGAGTACACACATTGTTGTTATTGAATCCATCCGCATGCCTGGAGCACCATCAAGCCCTTGAGGACGATATTGGGCGGTGGCTCCATGCGTGCCTCCGGCAAGCTCGCAAAGGCGGTGCCATGCCCTGAGATTAGCCCGCCTTGCTACTCCTTACGTACCGGTTCCGGCATCACAAACATAGCGGTCGCAGCAATCCTGCAGGTTACAACGCCACTGTCCCCCGTAGTAGTCGCTGTTAGCATAGCTCTTGGTCCCACCCCATGGCGCCACTCCTCCGCCCAAGTGTTGCGGTAGGTGGTGTGCCAGGCCCAACAAAGACACTCATCCCCTGAATCCGGCCATCGCAGAACTACCCCTTAAAGGTGGCCTGACGGCCAAGAGAACCGGCCCTTGCCGGACGACTTCCCACGCTACCACACCCCTCCCCCCCGTGCAAAGCCCTGTTGACTCGCAAGCACTTGCCCTTTCCTTGTGGCGCGCCACCGGTGAAACCACCATTGTAGAAAGGGGAGATCCAGCTGCAAGACAGTACTGAGTCACTGCTAGCGGCTCGGGAGGTGGGGGCACGAGAGCACCGCTAGCGTTGCCATGGGACGATGCGGGGGTGATCCGGCTTTTCCAGGTCGGCTGGTTTCATCTCCCAATGCAGCATTAATGCCACATTTCAAGGGAGGGAACGTCAAATATGCATCCTAGAGAAGAATCGGGCTTGGTAGACTTGAACTGTGGGCTAGACAATCATAGGCTTGTGGCCTAAACCGATGATTGCAAAAGGGGGAAGTAGCAGCACAGGAAGGCGGCAAGCAGCACAGAATGGCCTTGGCTTTCTCCTCCCCAAGCTCACTATGTACACAATACCCTCTCTGTTCTTCTAATCCCCCTAACTCAATTCTCCATTCCAGCGTCAATCTCTGTTGTTCTCCTGTATTGATACTTTCGGACTACAAGATCAAACCAAATTCTAGCACAGGCCTTCCAAACAGTATCAGTGCAACACTCAACATAACAAAAGACTCACATGATCAAATCATGTCCTTAAAACAAGGTGCATCCCTTTCCTATTAAAAATGTTTCAGTTATTTTCACATGTCCAGTCCCAGTCCAGGAAACCATCTTTCCAACAAAGGGTTTGAAGAATCTCAATAATAAATGGGATTAAAACTTCTCCTAGGAAAAACATCTGTGTACACTAGAATAACAAACAGAAACGAGTAAACAAGATAATGAACCTGAAGATAGGAATGCGGCATCCTGGTAAGTACAGTCCTCTTGCGGAAGGACGATTTTCCGAAGGGCAGCATTCCCACGGTCAATGACCAACAGAGAGCACATTTTCTTCACATATACAACATCAAAATCAGTAGAGAACTTTGCATCTTCACTGGGACCATCCCTATACCCTGGGATATTGGATTTTCCACCAGCAATAGTGGTCACCCCTACACAGAAATTTCAACCACCAACTGTTAAAGCAAAACAAATGGATGACCTTGTACTATTAAACTATTAGCTTACCTGACTCGCCAATCTTTCGAATTGCCAGATTTGCTGTATCAGCAATGTAAACATTTCCTGTATCATCCACAGCAACACCAGTGGGGCGTTTGAATCTTGCATCAATAGGTTTACCATCGATATGACCTGCATGCCCCTGGAAAGAACCAGCAACTAGCCTTCCCCTGCTATCTGCAGAGATTGTAATATCATTCCCATTAGCCAAACTATTGGAACTATGCTTACAACATACTCCCTCCGTTCCAAAATAGATGACCCAACTTTATACTAAAGTCAGTACAAAGTTGGGTCATCTATTTTGGAACAGAGGGAGTATAAATTATATTCATTTAGGCACATGTGCATGCTCTTAGTTAATTTGTACATCAAAGTGCATTTCATACTACTTGAACAGACGAGACCAATTTCTTCAAGGATGCCCTAAATCCAGTTGCAATAAGGTACTCTTTGGTGACAGTAAGTCAAGCATCGCCACTTAAGAGGAAATATTAGAAAAAAATTGTGCTAGTTATAGGTGCTAGGAAAGCAACTTGTATTCCCATGAGGGCATAGGCCGATATATATACATGTACAGATGTGAAACATATGCAGGAAACCCCTTATACAACGGGATAAATACAAAGGGGTACATGACTTATAATATAACTCTAACACCCCCCCTCAAACTCATGGTGGATGAACAACACTGAGTTTGGAGAGATAAAAGCCATGTTGTGCTCTAGTCTGGGCCTTCGTGAGGAAATCCGCCAATTGTAACTCGGAAGGCACATACTGAAGAGCAATAACCTGATCCTGCACACCAGCACGTACATAGAAAGCATCAACACCAATATGCTTGGTGAGCTCATGCTTCACAGGATCGCGCGCAATGCTAATAGCACCTGTACTGTCAGATAAGAGCGGAGTCGGTGTAGTGACAGAAACACCAAAATCCTGAAGTAACCACCGTAACCAAGTCACCTCTGCCGTCGAAAGAGCCATTGCTCGCAACTCAGCCTCGGCACCCGAACGGGAAACTGCAATCTGTTTCTTCGTCTTCCAGGCAATGAGAGAACCACCAAGAAAAACACAGTAAGCAGAAAGTGAACGGCGATCAGAAGGATCACTAGCCCACGTAGCATCCGAATAAGCCTGAAGCTGTAAAGAACTGGAGCGAGGAAAGAATAGACGGTGAGAGATTGTGCCCCGAAGATATCGGAGAACACGAAGGAGATGACTATAGTGGACCGATGTGGGAGCGGAGACGAACTGACTCAGAATATGAACCGGATAAGAGATATCCGGACGAGTGACAGCTAGATAGACAAGACTGCCAACAAGATGACGATAACGCGTCGGGTCAGGGAGGGGATCACCATCAGTAGCACGGAGGTGAACATTGAGCTCCATAGGAGTCTCAACAATGCGTTCGTCAGTAAGAGCAGCACGAGCAAGAAGATCCTGGATATACGTTTCCTGGGATATAAAAAAGCCATCAAAGGTAGAAGGGACTTCAATCCCAAGAAAGTAGCGAAGAGGGCCAAGATCAGACATAAGAAACTGCTCACTAAGACGGGCCTTTACAAAGGCAATATACTCGGGGTCATCCCCAGTGATGACCATGTCATCAACATAGAGAAGAGTCCGACCACGAGGAGAAAGGTGAATAAACAATGCTGGATCATGAGCACTTGCTGAAAAACCAGCAGCAGTGACCACAGAGGCAAAACGCTCAAACCAGGCACGGGGGGCTTGCTTAAGGCCATAGAGAGAGCGACGAAGACGACAGACCATGCCATCAGGAACAGAATACCCAGGTGGTAGCTGCATGTACACCTCCTCACGCAGCTCACCATTAAGAAAAGCATTCTTAACATCAAACTGAGATATAGACCAGTGGCGTGCAGAGGCAACGGCAAGAAGTGTACGAACAGTGGTCATATGGGCCACAGGAGCAAAAGTCTCATCATAATCACGACCATGCTCCTGCTGAAAACCACGAGCCACAAGACGAGCTTTGTGACGCTCAAGAGAACCATCAAAGCGAGTCTTAACCTTGTAGACCCACTTACAAGTGATGGGACGGACTCCGGGGGGAAGGGAAACAAGATCCCAGGTACCAGTGCGTTCAAGAGCAGCAATCTCCTCTGCCATCGCAAACTGCCATTCAGGATGAACAACAGCCTGACGATAAGAAGTCGGCTTAAGAACAGCAGCACCAGCGATGGGAAATCCAAAGCGATCAACAGGCGGACGAGGACGAGAACGCAAGCCATAAGTAGGCTGAGAGGAAGATGACGACACATCCACGGAGGCATCCACAGGACGTGAACGACGAGTGTAATACTGAGGAAAAGATGGAACAATAGAAGGAGGAATTGCCAAGGTAGAATCGAGGGGTGGCGACGAAGAAGTCGCCGGAGATGAAGGTGTAGAATCCGGTGACATGCTAGACGAGGAGACCGTGGAAGATGGTGGCAGCAAATCGACTAGAGGTGGGGAAGCAGAGGGAGCGGAACAAATAGGCACAGGCTCGACGGGGGTGATAGGTGAGTCAGGAAAAGTGAGGAAAGAGATATCCTCCACTGAAAAGGTCGAGGAAGATGGGCGTGGGTAGAAGGGACGAGACTCATCAAAAGTCACGTCTCAAGAGATACGATCCGACGACCGATAGGATCCCAACAACGATAGCCCTTATGCTCATCATTGTAGCCTAAGAAGACACACTCAACAGACTGAGCGGTCAGTTTGGTGCGTTCGCGAGGAACAAGAAGAACATAGCAAACACAACCAAACAAGCGAAGCATCGAATAATCGGGAGAACGATCAAAAAGACGCTCGAAAGGAACACCACCCTGTAGAGCAGCGGAAGGCTGGAGATTGATAAGATAGGTGAAGGTGGAGACGGCCTCAGCCCAAAAATGAGGCGGGAGAGAGGCAGCAATCAGCAATGCACGAGCCGTCTCAAGAAGATGGCGATGCTTTCGCTCAGCCACACCATTCTGAGCATGAGCACCAGGACAAGAGAATTGAGAGAGAGTGCCTTCCTCAGCAAGAACACCACGCAACATCTTAGAGATATACTCGCTAGCAAAGTCAGCACGAAAAACACGAATGGGTGAAGAGAACTGAGTATGAACCATGGCAGCAAAACGCTTATAAATAGACAACACCTCACTACGAGAAGTCATGAAATAAAGCCATGTGTAACGAGAGAAGTCATCTATGAAAATAATGTAGTATTTATGACCACCTTTCGAAGCGAAAGGAGTCGGACCCCATACATCAGAATGGACTAAATCAAAAAGACGCTTAGACACTGACTCACTATGTGAATATGGTAATTGAACCTGCTTGCCAAGACGACAACCCTGACACTCTAAAGAGACATCTCCTGAGACAGACCCCAGAAGGCCTCGACAAACTAAAGACGACAACCGAGAGCCACACAGATGACCAAGTCGATGATGCCACTGCTTGAAGGAACCAGTAACAGAGGCGACTGAAGCGGAGGAACTGGCGATAGTGGTGGCAGCAGAAGGAACATGAAGCCAGTCCAACTCCCAAAGACCCTGAGAATCACGGCGGCAAGGGCCAGCCCCAACCAGAGTGTGCGTGCGACGGTCCTGGACAGAACAAGAGTCAACGTCAAGGATGACGCGACAACCAGAATCAGTAAGTTGACCAGCAGAAAATAGATCATGGTAAGTCGAGCAACATCAGGAACAGAGTAAGGAGTGGTAAGAGTGCCTCTACTAACGACAGAAAGTGGAATACCATCAGCAGTGAGGACATGAACAGGAGAATCCAGCGAGCGAAGAGAGGACAAAATGGAAGAATGAGAAGACATATGAAAAGAAGCTCCAGAGTCCAGAACCCATGGGGATGTACCTGACTGTGTAGAGGGTGATTGCTCAGTGCGGGAAGCATCAGTCACAGAACCAGCAATACCCGTCGAAGAAGAACCTGAAGCCGCGAGCAGACGCTTAAGTCTCAGAATATCCTGCTCAGTCAAAGCAATGGCTGAAGTTGTCGAGGTGGATGACGAAGTCCCTGAAGATGATGATCGCGCCTTGCGCAGGTGTTTCTTCTTCGTGTAGCACTGAGACTCAAGATGACCATCATTGTTACAGTAGTCGCAATGTGGACGGGGGCGACCTGAGCCTCCAGAAGGAGTGGGCAAGAGCGGCGGTGCACTCGAGCGAGAAGGGGTCGGTGCAGCAGGTGGCGTAGGAGCCGAGTAGCGAGCACAGAGGGAACCTCCAGCAAACCAGCACCACGTAAGCGAGTCTCCTCAGCACGAATCTCAGAAAGCGCCTCCATGAGAGAAATACGGCCGCGAGCAAACAACTGAGCATGCCGGGGCTCAAACTCCTTACGGAGCCGAGACAGGAACTCATAGACGCGATGAAACTCCAAATTGGCCTGGACAGCCTGGCAACAAGGGCAGGTACGACAACCAGCACTGCGGAGAGAATCAAGCTGGCGCCAGATAGCAGAATTTTGTGCATAGAAGTCATCAACAGTAGAGTCACCCTGCTGAAAAGCATGCTCCTGACGGACCACAGAAAGGTATAAGGCATCACCAGAGGGCTGATAGCGCTGACCTATGTTTTTAAGGCGACGCCTTACCGCCTTAGGGAGGGGGGGCGCTTTGGCGCCTAGGCGACGCCTAGGCGGGCACTTTGGACGCCTAGGCGCCCAAAGCGGTCGATTTTCCAAAGCGGAGGGGGAGCGCTTCGACGCCTAGGCGTCGCCTAGGCGTCGCCTTAGGGACGCCTTTAAAACATAGGCGCTGACGAAGACAGGTCCACATCTCAAGACAATAGGAAGACCCAGAAACTCAGAAGCAAACTGAGGCAGAACACTAGCAGTGAGAACAGCTGCAGCACGAGCATCATCATCAAGCCACTGGGTGTAAGCAGACAGAGCACCATGATAAATCTGAAGAGCCTCCTCATAAGCCAAAACCTTCTCATCATAAGCACGATCAGCAGCCTCATCAGCAAGCTTAGCCGCATCCTTGGCGGCCTGATTAGCATCAGGAGCAAGAACCAGTGGAGTCGGCGGAGTAGGGGCCACCGGAGGAACCGGACGTGGCGGATAGCAGACCTCACCAGAAAGAACACCCCAGAGACGGATGCCACGCATGTGAATGCGCATAAAGCCAGTGAACTCGGTGTAGTTAGTACCATCGAAAATCACCGGACAGCGAGGGACAGCAACATAGCCAAATGCAGCAGACATTTTTTTAGGAAACAAGTACGAGACGATCCCGACGAGAACCGCAGACAGCCGTCGCTAGCAGCAGGGGACGGCTGCAGGAAAATCGGCGCTGGCACCCAGGCTGCCGCCGGGAGTGCTGGATCGCAGGAAAGGCAGGCGCGGCTGGATCCAGAGAAAGGCTAGGCGCGGCTTGGACTCTGGCGACTGGATCGGGCTCTGGCGACTGGATCAGGCAGCCCTGGCGACTGGAGGAATCGGGAGGAGGCGAGCGCCCCTGGCGACTAGAGGAATCGGGAGCCCTGGGGATCAGGCACCCCTGGCGTGCTGGAGGACCTAGCAATGGGAGGAACCGGGCGCCCCTGGCGGCTGGAGAAGTTCGAGCGCGCTGGAGCAGGAGGGAGATCGACGAGGGCGTGGATCGATAGGAGCACGAGTTGCGCGTGCGAAAAAAAAACCTAAAGCTCTAATACCATGTTAGGAAAGCAACTTGTATTCCCATGAGGCCATAGGCCGATATATATACATGTACAGATGTGAAACATATGCAGGAAACCCCTTATACAACAGGATAAATACAAAGGGGTACATGACTTATAATATAACTCTAACAATAGGATCTCACCTTTGTTAGCTACCGGACAAATCTATAAAGGTCAGGAGTTTAAACATATTTCCTTGTAACTAAAGTTTGTAAGCAATATAAATAAAATGTGGCCCCGCGCGGTTAGATACGTTTCCACAGATCCTTGACATCATCACAATTTGCATACTTCTTGGTTACTTTGGATAATCCACTGATATGTTCAAGAAATTGGTCCAAAAGTTGCATCTGGTAGTTTGTGTTTTTCTTTAAAAAGATGACATGGTCCACTATGAGGATAATCATGGCCATTCTTCAGAAAGCCCAACTGATTTCATACCATACAGAAGCCCCACTAAATGTGCACAGAAGTACTTGAAGAGAACCATATAAGCATTGAACTGTGGACAGCAAGAGAAAAACATACATTCAGATAATGGTGGGGTTATTCGCACAATGTTGCTATGTGCTGAGTCTACTGCAAGAAGCTCTCCACCCTCAACTGAGGACACCCTAATGGTGTGGGGCGTGACACCGAGCTTGTCTCCTTCAACAAGCGTCTCAACAAAGTAGCCACTCTCATATTGCACTGCTACATTCCCATCTGCCAAATCAGATAAATACCATAACCATGAGATTAAGCTCAAGCAAGAACAAAAAATATCATCAGCCACTATAACCCACATTCACCAGCTGTGACTGCAAACGAGTTAAACCTGAATCAGTTTAACTCTTGCCAGATAATTCAGGTCAGGCCTAGAATGAGGACTAAACATGAGCATAAATCTGGGCTTAAGAGTTTCACATGTCATCGAGACAAACAAATATTAGGAAATGTTCAAAATGTTTGACCCATATGAGAATATTATGGTTAGTACAGCTGCTCCTGTTTTATTCCTATCTTTCATTTATTGATGAGAAAAAATCAATATATGTGTGCCAAGAATGAAAAGATGTTTACTACGTACATCACAAAGATACAAACAAATTCATTTTGCACAGCTTTCAAACTGAGTGACCCTACAATCAAAGAGGAAATATTAGGTCGCCGTACTGGTTTGTTGAAAAAACCGAGCCATGCCAGAGATGAGAGTAAAATGACAAGACTAAAACATGCTATTTGCTAAAGAGCTATGAACTTTACAAGAACAACCTGACAATATTTATGCAAAGGCCTGTATAATATAGAAAAAGGAGATGAGATCTAGAGAAATAATTAGCTTCTGTCGAGCCTCCCCCCACTTCTTCTACCACAGGTATTTCGTACTTCCATTCAGTGTACTATTAGTAATTACTCGTAGAAGGTTAGATGGAAATCGGTCACTAAATTGCAGCTGCGCATCTTACACCAAGATAAGAAGCACAACAAACTTCTAAGCCAAATAGAATCGCATCTCTCTCCCGCTCTCCCGAATTCGCAATGCTCGCTAATCTTCAACAAACAAACTAAGCAAACCCTCGAAACGGGGCAGGATCAACAACTAGCTGGCGCCCACTCACCATACTGGGGGTGTGAGGACTGCTTGGGCGAGTGGGGGGGAGAACCGCGTGGCCACCTCACCACCGACGATAGCTGCCTCACGATGTTATCTGCAATCAATGCCGCTACGAAGTGAGTAAAGCCCCCCGCAAAGAAAAATGAAGTAAGTAAAGCGGAGCGGAGAAAGCAAGATCGAATCCTGCATTTTGAAGAAATGAGCAATAAATGCTGGATGGATTGACCTGTGGGGGTGGCGAACGCATTCGCGTCGGACTGGAGGACGACGAAGAGGAGGAGCGCGTTGACGAAGAGGGAGAGCACCGGCATGGATCCCAACCTCATGGCGAGAATTTTTGGTGGCGCTGCCGCTTCTGGTGAACCTCGGGTTATAAAGCAGGGAGAAAGAAAGGGGAAAGCGAAAAGGAGCTTTACTGCTTTAGGCCTCGATAGCAAAGTATTTTCAAAGTATTCTGATAATATCAGACAATTTTCTAGTTACTGTAGTTTTAATTACTGTGACCTATTTGGTCACAAATAAAAACTGAGGTATTAAAATTAGAGTATTTCCAAAACCAAAGTATTTTCTCTGTCTAAAAAAGAACCCTGAACCTCTTTTTTTCAAAACATAGCAGGTGAAAAAACGAGCCCATCACACTTCGATCATTTTATTCTTCGATGACTGTTTGCAACAACTCACGTTGAGCCACCGTATTGCCTTCGAAGATGTCTCCGTCGGTGGATGACAACAGCGAAAACAAAGGGGTCTCCCTCTTCTTCTTCTTCTTCTTCTCCCACCTCTTGCATCGGTGATCGACCTTGACTTCTGCGGCCGCACCGATCCGTACTCTTGCCTGGCCACGGTGGCGGCGGAAGCTATTCTAAGAAGAAGCACATTATGGATTGTTGGAAGAAAGTGGCCATGTCGTGAAAGAAGGCCAAGCCGTTCATGCGCAGGTCCACCCATGATGATCAAGACGTCTACATCGTGTTGCTGAGCGTTCTAATAGGAAATCTACAAGCCTTGTGCATGTCGGTTCAGTTTATGCATATGAGCTAATACTAGTGTTTGCATGCGCCCAACTAGCTAGCTAACAGTTTGCATGCGCCCGGCTAGCTAGCTTTAAGAACACTCATGTTTTCAACGGCTAGCCAGCATTTTTTACGTTGTTACTCACGGCGCTAGCCAAACAGATCTTCTGTATTGTTGATACTTTAAAATACTTTGATATATAAAAACTGCAATATCTTGCACCAATAGGTTAATATACTTTAGTTTTCAATACTTGGGGTTGTACGAAACTTTATTATCAAATATAGCCTTAGGATAAGTTTGGCACCCCAGTATTTGTAGAGTTTTTTTTTCTAAAACCATGTTACGGACTTTGACTTTATAAATATCCCAAAGCTTTACTCCTCAAACTTCACAATGTTTGGGATAAAAAATCATGGGGTTGACCTAACCAAATGTGACGCCTGCGACCTAACGAATGAGAAAATTTGGCCAGCGAATGGGCTTCGCTATTCGATGCTCGCCCCTACAAATAAAATTCAAAGCTCTCAATTTGATTTCAGCAATAATTTGACCATATGACCCTCTACTTCCCTTCTGGATGTCCCTTGCTACTTGCTTTGAATCTGTGGCAATCATACAGCCATGGAGAAGAAGATTCTTGGTCAAAGATAATTCTACCCTGCAAGCAATTGTTTCGAGAGTAATCACATCTTGAACACCATGGATCACCAGTGCGGATGAGCCTAAATAAGTTTCATTTGAATCCTTGCGAACTGTTGCCACAAAAACTCATATACCTGATCTAGCAAGACCCGCATCTATGTGGATTTTGGCAAAACCTGACGGTGGCGCCGCCATACGAGTTGGACCCTGCCGCACCTCTGTCCCGTGATGTCGTTGTTTCGAGGCTTTTAGATAAATAACTCCAAACTCCGAAATGAAATTGAAGACGAACAGGTTCATAGATGGTGGGCTTTGAAATGCTCCATGCAGGGCCTTCCTTCTTGCCCACCATGTAGCCTATAGAGTTATAGCTAGTTTAACGAACACTTCATGGGACAGTGAATCCATCATTCCAAAAAACTATTGTTTCACACTTGGTTCATTGGTTGCCATCATATGTTCTGCCAAATCATCGTCCACTAATTCCCAAATGTACCTCAACATCGAACACTCTAACAAAGAGTGACGGCATGAGTCCTCCATCCCACACAGACCACACGCGGGTGTTGTAGACATATTATAATGACACCATACATCCTCCGTGGGTAAAGAATTCTTGGCCAATCTCCATAAAAATATCCTTATCTTTCCTGGGACTTGTGTTTTCCACAATGATTTCCATGACGCCTCCTCCTATCCCAAGTTAGACGACCCAACTCTCTCCTCAAGCCAAGCTTCTATACGGTATTTAGTGGCAGTCATCACTCTATATGCCGACCAAACTGAAAATGCCCCATTCTTGTCATGATTCCATGCCCAAAAGTCGCTAATATTTCTTGTACACAAAGAAATATTCAATATAACCAGGACATCTATTGGAATAAATACCTCCTCGACCCGTGCTCTGTTCCACGTGGCAGTTGTGGGATCAATCAACTCTGATACACAATGAGGCAAGTCGGCAAGAACACATCCATAGGGCATCATCATCCTAGCTCTAGGTAACCAATTATGGCTCTAGATCTCTGTCATTTCCCCATCGCCTATCCGTCGAATCAATCCCTGGACTAGGATGTCCCTCCCTTCTAGTATAGCTCTCCAAACCTGAGATGGGTGGTTTCCTACTATTGCCTGCAATATAGACGATGAATGAAAATAAACAGACTTCAGAATTCTCGCAGTCAGGGTTTCAGGGTTTTGCAGGATGCGCGAAGCCTGCCTCGCCAGCAAAGCCAAATTAAAGAGCTCAAAATCATTAAAACCAAGGCCCCCACCCTTTCGGCTGTGTCATCCCCTCCCATGATACCCAACTTGGCTTGCCTTGTCCATCTTTATTGCCCCACCAAAATTTCGTGATCAACATATTAAGGTGCTCACATAGCCCCCATGATATCTTAAAACAAGACATTGGATACATCGGAACCGCGTGAGAAACGAATTTAACCAGAACCGCCTTGCGCAGTGAACATGGTTTTCTCAATCCAACCCTGAACTTTACTCCATAAGCATTCATCAAGATACTTGAAAGTGGTACATCCTTTTCAGTGACACGGTAACAAAGCGGAAAGTACCCCCACACCTATTTCCCCAAAGGGATGACCTTGGGTTTTCGAACCTGCAAGAGGAAAGCTCCCTTGAAGCGATAGTCTCTAGCAAACTTTTGTCAAAGAAATAATTCCAGCTTTTGACCAGATCAGTCAAGCTAATTGTGATAAAATACTTGTAATAAAATAGATACGCATATGAGGTCTTGCTACCTCTTGAGCTTGCGTTGATTTTTCCCTTGAGGAGGAAAGGGTGATGCAGCAAAGTAGAGTAAGTATTTCCCTCAGCTTTTGAACCAAGGTATCAGTCTAGTAGGAGATAATGCAACAAGCCACCGAACGCCTGCACAAACAAACACCAACTTGCAGCCAACGCGATAAAGGGGTTGTCAATCCCTTCAGGTTTTTTGCAAAGTGAGATCTGATATAGATGGATAAATGGTAAAGTAATATTGTTGGTATTTTTGGTTTATGGAACGGAAAGTAAATATTGCAAAGAAAATAAATAGGAAACTAGAATTGTAGATTGAAAACTTATATGATGGAAAATAGACCCGGGGCCATAGGTTTCACTAGAGACTTCTCTCAAGATAGAAATTATTATGGTGGGTGAACAAATTACTGCCGAGCAATTATAGAAAAGCGCAAAGTTATGACGATATCTAAGGCAACGATCATGAATATAGGCATCACGTCCGTGTCAAGTAGACCAAAACGATTCTGCATCTACTACTATTACTCCACACATCGACCGCTATCCAGCATGCATCTAGAGTATTAAGTTCATAAAGAACGGAGTAATGCCTTAAGCAAGATGACATGATGTATAGGAATTAACTCAAACAGTATGATGAAAACCCCATCTTTTTATCCTCGATGGCAACAATACAATATGTGTCAGTTCCCCTTCTGTCACTAGGATCGAGCACCGCAAGATTGAACCCAAAGCTAAGCACTTCTCCCATTGCAAGACAAACCAATCTAGTTGGCCAAACCAAATCGATAGTTCAAAGAGACTTGCAAAGATATAAAATCATGCATATAAGAATTCAGAGAAGATTCAAATAATATGCATAGATAAGCTGATCATAAATCCACAATTCATCGGATCTCGGCAAACACACCGCAAAAGAGTATTACATCAAATAGATCTCCAAGAACATCGATGAGAACTTTGTATTGAGAATCAAAGAGAGAGAGAGAAGAAGCCATCTAGCTACTAGCTATGGACCCGTAGGTCTGTGGTAAACTACTCACGCTTCATCGGAGAGGCAATGGTGTTGATGTAGAAGCCCTCTGTGATCGAATCCCCCTCCGGCAGGATGCCAGAAAAGGCCCCTAATTGGGATCTCACGGGTACAGAAGGTTGCGGCGGTGGAAAAGTGGTTTCGTGGCTCCCCTCGAAGTTTTTGGGGTATTTGAGAATATATAGGAGGAAGATCTAGGTCAAGGGGTCACCGAGGGGCCCATAGGGTCGGGGGGCGCGTCCTACCCCCTGGGCGCGACCTCCACCCTTATGGCCGCCTCGTGGCTCTTCTGAATTGCACTCCAAGTCTCCTGGGTGTCTTCTGGTCCAAGAAAAATCATCGTGAAAGTTTATTTCATTTGGACTCTGTTTGGTATTCCTTTTCTGCGAGACTCTAAAACAAGGAAAAAACAGGAACTGGCACTGGGCTCTAGGTTAATAGGTCAGTCCCAAAAATCATATAAAATATCATATTAATGCATATGAAACATCCAAAATAGATAATATAATAGCATGGAACAATAAAAAATTATAGATACGTTGGAGACGTATCAGGCATCCCCAAGCTTAATTCCTGCTCGTCCTCGAGTAGGTAAATGATAAAAACAGAATTTTTTATGTGGAATACTACCTAACATATTTACCCATGTAATTATATTTATTGTGGCATGAATGTTCAGATCCGTAACATTCAAAAAAAGTTTAATATTGACATAAAAACAATAATACTTCAAGCATACTAACAAAACAATTATGTCTTCTCAAAATAACATGGCCAAAGAAAGCTTATCCCTACAAAATCATATAGTCTGGCTATGCTTCATCTTCATCACACAAAATGTTCAAATCATGCACAATGCCAATGAGAACCCAAGCAATTGTTTCATACTTTTGATGTTCTCAAACCTTTTCAACTTTCACGCAATACATGAGCGTGAGCCATGGACATAGCACTATAGGTGGAATAGAAGGTGGTTGTGGAGAAGACAAAAAGAAGGAGATAGTCTCACATCAACTAGGTGTATCAACGGGCTATGGAGATGCCCATTAATGAGCTATAAGTTTATGAAAGCTCAAAAAGAAAACTGAGTGGGTGTGCATCCAACTCGCTTGCTCACGAAGACCTAGGGCATTTTGAGGAAGCTCATCACTGGAATATACAAAGCCAAATTCTATAATGAAAATTCTCACTAGTATATGAAAGTGATATCATAGGAGACTCTCTATCATGAAGATCATGGTGCTACTTTGAAGCACAAGTGTGGTAAAAGGATAGCAGCATTGCCCCTTCTCTCTTTTCTCTCATTTTTTTGTTGGGCCTTCTCTCATTTTTTGGCCTCTTTTATTTTTATTGTTATTCATCCGGAGTCTCATACCGACTTGTGGGGGAATCATAATCTCCATCATCCTTTTCTCACATGGGACAATGCTCTAATAATGAAGATCATCACACTTTTATTTACTTACAACTCAAAAATTACAACTCGATACTTAGAACAAAATATGACTCTATGTGAATGCCTCCGGCGGTGTATCGGGATGTGCAATGAATCAAGAGCGACATGTATAAAAAATGATCAATGGTGGTTTTGCCACAAATACGATGTCAACTACATGATCATGCAAAGCAATATGATAATGATGATGCATGTCATAATAAACGGAACGGTGGAGAGTTGCATGGCAATATATCTCGGAATGGCTATGGAAATGCCATAATAGGTAGGTATGGTAGCTGTATTCAGGAAGGTATATGGTGGGTTTATGGTACCGGCGAAAGTTGTGCGGTACTAGAGAGGCTAGCAATGGCGGAAAGGTGAGAGTGTGTATAATCTACAGACTCAACATTAGTCATAAAGAACCACATACTTATTGCAAAAATCTATTAGTCATCGAAACAAAGTACTACGCGCATGCTCCTAGGGGGATAGATTGGTAGGAAAAGACCATCGCTCGTTCCCGACCGCCACTCATAAGGAAGACAATCAATAAATAAATCATGCTCCGACTTCATCACATAACGGTTCACCATACGTGCATGCTATGGAACTCACAAACTTTAACACAAGTATTTCTCAAATTCACAACTACTTACTACCATGACTCTAATATCACCATCTTCATATCTCAAAACAATCATAAGGAATCAAACTTCTCATAGTATTCAATGCACTTTATATGAAAGTTTTTATTATATCCCTCTTGGACGCCTATCATATTAGGACTAATTTTATAACCAAAGCAAATTACCATGTTGTTTTAAAGACTCTAAAAATAATATAAGTGAAGTATGAGAGTTCAACAATTTCTATAAAATAAAACCACCGCCGTGCTCTAAAAAGATATAAGTGAAGCACAAGAGCAAAATTGCCTAGCTCAAAAGATATAAGAAGCACATAGAGCATTCTAATAAATCATGATTCATGCGTGTCTCTCTCAAAAGGTGTGTACAACAAGGATGATTGTGGCAAACTAAAAGGCAAGACTCAAATCATACAAGACGCTCCAAGCAAAATACATATCATGTGGTGAATAAAAATATAGCCTCAAGTAAAGTTACTAACAGACGAAGACGAAAGAGGGGATGCCTTCCCGTGGCATCCCCAAGCTTAGGCTCTTGGTGTCCTTGAATATTACCTTGGGGTGCCTTGGGCATCCCCAAGCTTAGGCTCTTGCCACTCCTTATTTCATAGTCCATCAAATCCTTACCCAAAACTTGAAAACTTCACAACACAAAACTCCAACAGAAAATCTCATAAGATCCGTTAGTATAAGAAAATAAATCAACACTTTTGGTACTATTGTGAACTCATTCTTTAGTTGTATTGGTGTAATATCTACTATATTCCAACTTTTCCATGGTTCATACCCCCGGATACTAGCCATAGATTCATTAAAATAAGCAAACATGATAGAGGCAAAGGTGTCGCGTCTTTCGATGAGATGGTAGCTATTGTTTTAGAGGAAGTCGACTTTGACGATCCGACTATGAATGTGTGAGGACGTCGCGCCTTAGCAATCGCTAAACCAACTCCAAGGGGTTATTGACCACGCCGGAGCACGATCAACCTGACCACGAGGGCCTGTTTCCTGCGAGCAAACAAAGAACAAGCAAGAAACTGAGATTGCAATCTGGATATTGCGAATATAAGATGAAAGCTTTATTGATCAAGGTGGGGTTCTGTGACGTCTTGGTCTGGTCGCTGGACACAAACGAAGTGCGCGAAGTTGCAGCTATGGCGAACTTTTAATCTAAACAAAACCCAAAGTCTAAACGACGCCCTAAGGGCTGTATATATGGAGGAAGAGGGGGGGGGGATTTCGTGGCCCTTGGAGGAGGGGTCCGAAACCAACCCTAACTCTTGTTTCCCCACACATACGGACTCTAAAAACAGCCTATACTTAAGTATTTCGAAAATACATGGGCCTGGCCCAATAATAAGGTGACGCAGCACCTAAAATAGCCTCTGGACGAAATTTATGAAGTGGCATCTTGTATATTTCGTCCAAGGCTTCATGCACTCCTTATGGTGGCTTCAAAGTCCTGAAATCATCACTTGTAACTCCGTTCTTGATCCCCTTGCGCATGCCATCATCTCCATGCTTGAACTTGCTCCAAGGTTCATCTTTCTTGTCCAAGCTAGGCCCTTCATTTGTAAGCAAAACAAATGTATCCAATTTAGGCAGCATCATATTCTCATGAACATTAGAATCGTTACCAAGAAATGAAAGTACCTGATAATTCAATTGGCGTGCGCGAGCTCTAGTAATTGGTCCAGTATGTATAGCAGCAGGGGCTGTGGGTGCAACAATGGTATTGATGTCCGCATCATCCTCCCCTTCTTGAAATGAAGTCGTCCTCGATGAAAGTTCGTCGTCCTCACCCCAAATAAGGCTTCAAATCTGCAATGTTAAAAGTGGGACTAACCCCAAAATCTGCAGGCAGCTCAAGTTTATATGCATTATCATTTATTTTCTCTAACACCTTAAAAGGACCATCAGCACGTGGCATTAGCTTTGATTTGCGCAAATTAGGAAATCTATCCTTACGCAAATGTAACCAAACAAGATCTCCGGGTGCAAACACAACATGTTTTCTACCCTTATCTCTAGCAAGTTTATATTAGCATTCATACGCTCTATGTTTTCCTTAGTTAACTCATGCATTTTTAAAATCAATTCAGCACGTTCTTTAGCATCAAAATTAACCTTCTCCAAAGATGGAAGAGGCAACAAATCAATAGGTGCACGAGGTAGGAAACCATACACAATTTCAAAAGGGCACATCTTAGTAGTAGAATGCAATGAACGATTATAAGAAAATTCAATATGAGGCAAGCATTCTTCCCACATTTTCTTGTTATTATTCAAAACAACCCTAAGCATAGTAGACAATGTTCTATTGGCTACTTCAGAGTTTGGGGGTGACAAGTAGTACTAAAAAGCAGTTTAGTCCCCAACTTAGCCTATAAACATCTCCAAAAGTGGCTAAGAAATTTAGTATCACGATATGAAAAAATAGTATTTGGCACACCATGCAAGCGAATAATTTCACGAAAGAACAAATCAGCAACATTAACAGCATCATTGCTTTTATGACATGGTATAAAGTGTGCCATTTTCGAGGACCTATCCACGACAACAAATATGCTATCCCTCCCCTTCTTTGTTCGAGGTAAACCTAAAACAAAGTCCATAGATATATCCTCCCAAGGAACACTAGGTACAGGCAAAGGCATATATAAACCATGAGGATTGAGTCGTGACTTAGCTTTTTGACATGTAGTGCAGCGAGCAACAAAACGCTCAACATCCCGTCTCATCTTTGGCCAAAAGAAATGTGTAGCAAGTATATCCTCCGTCTTCTTGACGCCAAAGTGTCCCATTAATCCTCCTCCATGCGCCTCCTGCAACAACAAAAGACGAACGGAGCTAGCTGGAATGCATAGCTTGTTAGCACGAAACACAAATCCATCGTTAAGAACGAACTTGTTCCAAGTTCTCCCTTCCTTACAATTCTGCAATACATCTTTAAATTCAGCATCATGCACATATTGATCTTTGATGGTCTCCAAACCAAATATTTTAAAGTCAAGTTGTGAAAGCATAGTATAACGACGAGACAATGCATCAGCAATAACATTTTCTTTACCCTTCTTGTGTTTAATGACATAAGGGAAAGTCTCAATGAATTCAACCCATTTAGCATGTCTACGGTTCAGTTTTGCTTGACTTTTAATGTGTTTCAAAGATTCATGATCAGAATGTATAACAAATTCCTTGGGCCATAAATAATGTTGCCATGTTTCTAAGGTCCGAACAAGAGCATATAATTCTTTATCATAAGTAGAATAGTTCAGACTAGGCCCACTCAATTTTTCAGAAAAGTATGCAACAGGTTTGCCATCTTGTAATAACACACCTCCTAATCCAATTCCACTAGCATCACATTCAAGCTCAAAAGTCTTATTAAAATCAGGAAGTTGGAGTAAAGGAGCATGTGTCAACTTATCTTTCAATACCGTGAAGGCTTCTTCCTGTGCGGTACCCCAAACAAAAGGCCCATCCTTCTTTGTAAGCTCGTTGAGAGGTGCAGCAATGGTGCTGAAATCTCTCAGAAAATGCCTATAGAATCCAGCGAGGCCAAGGAAACTCCTCACTTGTGTGACCGTTTTGGGCTGCGGCCAACTCTCAATAGCTTCAATCTTGGCTTTATCAATTTCAATTCCCTGTGGAGTAACAACATAGCCAAGAAAAGATACTCGGTCGGTGCAAAAGGTGCACTTTCCAAGGTTACCAAACAAACGTGTATCACGTAGAGCAATAAAAACAACACGTAAATGTTCCAAATGTTCCTCCAAAGATTTGCTATAAATCAATATGTCATCAAAGTAAACTACCACAAATCGTCCAATGAAAGCACGTAAAACTTCGTTCATTAATCTCATGAAAGTACTAGGTGCATTAGTTAACCCAAAAGGCATGACTAACCACTCATATAATCCAAACTTAGTTTTAAATGTTGTTTTCCATTCATCTCCCAATTTCATACGAATTTGATGGTATCCACTACGCATATCAACTTTGGAGAATATTGTAGAGCCACTCAATTCATCAAGCATATCATCTAGCCTAGGAATAGGATGACGATAACGAATAGTAATATTATTAATGCCTCTACAATCAACGCACATACGCGACGTACCATCCTTTTTCGGCACTAAAATGATAGGAACAACACAAGGACTAAGGGATTCGCGTATATAACCTTTGTCGAGCAGTTCTTGTACTTGACGCATAATCTCCTTCGTCTCCTCTGGATTGGTACGGTATGGTGCACGGTTGGGTAATGATGCACCGGGAATTAAGTCAATTTGATGCTCAATCCCTCTAATAGGTGGTAATCCCGGTGGCACGTCTTGTGGAAAGACGTCAGCGAACTCCTGCAAAATGTTAGTGACAGCAGGAGGCAAAGAGGAAGGCACGTCCTCGAATGAAAATAATGCCTCTTTGCACACAAAAGCATAGCAAACAGATTTGCTAAAATCTAGATCATCAATATCAGATTTGGTGGCAAGTAAACATGCACTTTTCAATTTAATTTCAGAAACAACACTAGATGGTTTATTATTAGGCTTCATTTGTTGCTCAAATTCTTTTGCCACAATCTGATTTTCACTCTTATTTTTCTCCTGTTTTGCTTTATTAGCTCTATTAATATCATCTTTCAAAATGGAATCAGGAGTCATAGGAAGCAAAGTAATATTTTTATCCTTATGAACAAGAGTATACTGATTGTTTCTACCATGGTGTACAGAATTTTTATCAAATTGCCATGGTCTACCAAGTAATAAGGAACATGCTTGCATAGGTACCACATCACAATCAACATAATCAGCATATGTAGAGATACTAAAATGCACACGAACAGTACGTGTTACCTTAACCTTGCCGCTGTTGTTGAACCATTGGATGTAGTAAGGATGTGGATGTGGTCTTGTGGTGAGAGATAGCTTCTCCACCATCTCCATGCTAGCCAAGTTATTGCAGCTCCCTCCATCTATGATGACGCGAACAGAACGTTCCTTCACAACTCCCTTTGTATGGAACAAATTATGCCTCTGATTTTGCTCAGCTTGTGTAACCTGCACACTCAAAACACGTTGAGCAACTAAACATTCATACCTGTCAGCATCTTCAGCAGCCATGTATTGCGTCTCATGATCAGAATCCTCTCCACCGTGTTCTTCATGTGTAATAAGAGCCAAAGTCTCCTCATCATAGTCACTAGCGGACTCATACCCACCATCCTCAGTAACAATCATCACACGCTGAGATTTGCATTCTCTCGCAAAATGTCCTCTTCCCTTACAACGACGACAAATAATATCACTTGTGTGCCCTGTTGATGCCATGGAAGAAGAAGAACTCTGTGCAGGCCCAGCAGGTGTGCTCTTGGCAGATAGTGGTGGTTGTGCTTGCTTTCTTGTATCACGGCTGGAGGTGGCACCTGATGGAGGTGCTGGTGCAGTGGAAATAGAGGATGCACGTGGTGTCCATTATGAAGATCGACCTGTAGAAAAGTTAGTTCGCACCAATGCATGTCAATCGTGCACTTCACGTTCAGCTTTACAAGCAAGATGGAATAAACGAGTGATATTAGTATACTCCTTATACTCTAGAATGGTCTGAATCTCTCTATTTAATCCACCCATAAAACGTGCAAGCATAGCTTCATTTTCCTGAACAATACCACATCTAATCATGCCAGTTTGTAATTCCTGATAATATTCTTCTACAGAATTTTTTTCCTTGTCTTAAACGCTGCAATTTTTGAAGTAATTCATGTTGATAATATGGTGGAACCCAACGAGTACGCATAGCAGTTTTCAAAGCAGCCCAAGTAGCTGGAATAGGATATAATCTACAATGTTCAGACCACCAAACACATGCAAAGCTAGTGAAAGCACAAACAGCAGCAAGAACACGTCTCTCCTCAGGATATTGTAAACATGTAAATCGTTGTTTAGTTTCTAACTCCCAAGTAAGATATATATCAGGAACATATCTACCCTCAAATGGTGGAATGTTCAATTTCAGTTTAGGGAGATGGTCATGATCACGTACCTGAGGTGGTTGTGCAGCCCTACCATTGCGATGATATGCATGAGGACGACCTGGTGGCGGTGGTGCTGGTGGTTGCATGTAGTTCTGATTTTGATCAACCTCATCCTCGTAATGGTCCTCCACCTCCGCAGTAGCAGTAGGAGCTACAGAAGCATCAACAGCGGCACCAGAATTTTGACTAGGCTCAAGGGGAATGTGCAGTGCCCGTCCCACTTGATTTGGAAGGCGATGTTGATGTTGTTGTTGTTGTTGTTGTAGAGGTTCGTTAGGTGCAGCCGGTGGTGGTGGTGGAAGACGCGCGAGCAATTCATTAAACTTGTTATCGAGCTTTGTTTCGAACGTCTTCTCCATGCCATCTATCTTCTCCATGGCCTCTTCAAATCTGTTTAGCACATCTTGCACCTGTCCACTCATCATTTGCTGAAATTTATCATGTAGCTCTTTGTTCGTCATGTTCTCCCAATCTGTCTCATCGGCTTGTGATCCTGCCATGGTTAGCAGCAATAGAAACACACAAGAATATGATCCTACATACCACTAGGAAGTGGTTGTGGTGTATCACAAATCCGGCAAGCGAATCTCAAATTCTTACCAGTTCTTACCCAGCAGCAGGTGGTGATCGGCAACCGTCGTAGTCAAAACTCTCAAAGATTGGATAGAGCGATTGCCAGGTGGTGTCAAACGCACGATGTAGATGTATGTGGAGCTGGGAAGGCTTATGATATGGTAGCAAAAATGTCAGCAATAATCAATTCAGATATGCAAAGTTGAATAAACGCTCAACGACGGTACTGTGTTGGTCCTAGGCTAGACCGTACTAGAGACGCGAGCCTAGAACACGAACAAAATCACGGCGCGACACGGAAACAAGGGAGGAGCACTCTCTGTTTTTTTTCCTTTTTTCACTTTTTTTGCACTTTTTTCCTCTTTTTTTTGCTCCGCAACAAATTTTTTTCGAAAAAGTCTACAAATGGTCTAAAAACTGCCTAGCCAGAATTTTCCAGACTTATTTTTTTTTAGTTTGGAACTATTTTTCTACTGCGGATAGCACAGAAGTTGGGGAGTCCGACTTGGTCACGACTCGAAGTATCGTGTGATCTGGAACTCCAAAACAAAGCAACAAATGCTGGACTCGGACTAGGACTGGTGGCGGAGATGAATCTGGAGGAACTCGGACTGGTGGCTGTATATGGCGATGGTATATCTGGACTCGGATTGGTGGTGGTATATGGCGATGGTATATGTGGACTCGGATTGGTGGTTGTATATGGCAGCGATGATGTATATGGTGGGGTGGTGGTACATGGTAATGATGATGACGATGGTGCGGCGGCGGCGTGACAACCCGTGAACAGAACTCGAAACTCTAAGGGACTAGACGCTAAGACCAGCAACTCGACATGACGATGCAACCGCAAATTCAACAAAGCAAAACTCTAAAAAGACTATGCAAAGGCTCAGATTGGTTCAGATATGATGACCTAACCCTAATTTTTTTTGGCTTTTTCGTGGACTATAGGTATGAAGAACAGACTCAACCTAAACTATGAAAAGCTATAAAATCTCACCGAGCAACCTGGAAATCTGATACCACTTGATAGAGGCAAAGGTGTCCCGTCTTTCGATGAGATGGTGGCTATCGTTTTAGAGGAAGTCGACTTTGACGATCCGACTACGAACGTGCGAGGACGTCGCGCCTTAGAAATCGCTAAACCAACTCTGAGGGGTTATTAACCATGCCGGAGCACGATCAACCTGACCACGAGGGTCTGTTTCCTGCGAGCAAACGAAGAACAAGCAAGAAACTGAGATTGCAATCTGGATATTGCGAATATAAGATGAAAGCTTTATTGATCAAGGTGGGGTTCTGTGACGTCTTGGTCTGGTCGCTGGACACAAATGAAGTACGCGAAGTTGCAGCTATGGCGAACTTTTAATCTAAACAAAACCCAAAGTCTAAACGACGCCCTAAGGGCTATATATATGGAGGAAGAGGGGGGGGGGATTTCATGGCCCTTGGAGGAGGGGTCCGAAACCAACCCTAACTCTTGTTTCCCCACACATACGGACTCTAAAAACAGCCTATACTTAAGTATTTCGAAAATACATGGGCCTCGCCCAATAATAAGGTGACGCGGCACCTATAATAGCCTCTGGACGAAATTTATGAAGTGGCATCTCGTATATTTCGTCCAAGGCTCGATGCACTCCTTATGGTGGCTTCAAAGTCCTGAAATCATCACTTGTAACTCCATTCTTGATCCCCTTGCGCATGCCATCATCTCCATACTTGAACTTGCTCCAAGGTTCATCTTTCTTGTCCAAGCTAGGCCCTTCATTTGTAAGCAAAACAAATGTATCCAATTTAGGCAACATCATATTCTCATGAACATTAGAATCGTTACCAAGAAATGAAAGTACCTGATAATTCAATTGGCGTGCGCGAGCTCTAGTAATTGGTCCAGTATGTATAGCAGCAGGGGCTGTGGGTGCAACAATGGTATTGATGTCCTCATCAAAACAACACGTGAAAAACAGAATATGTCAAAAACAAAACAGTCTGTAGCAATTTGAATATTTCGAATACATCTGTAACTCCACAAATCCTGAGAAATTAGGAAGTCCTAGAATTTTTTTCTATTAATCTTCCGCAAAAAGAATCAACTAAAAAGCACTCTCCAGCTAAACATGAGAATAGTTTTCGTGAGCACAAAAGTTTCTGTTTTTCAACAAGATCAAATCAACTATTACCATAGGATATCCCAAAGGTCTTACTTGGCACAAACACTAATTAAAACAAAAAACCACATCTAACCAGAGGCTAGATGAAATATTTATTGCAAAACAGGACCTAAAAAGCAAGAACGAAAATAAAATTGGGTTGCCTCCCAACAAGCGTTAATGTTTAACACCCTTAGCTAGGCATAAAACACGAATAGATCTAAGTGTTATCATCTTTGGCATGCAATCCATAAGTGGCTCTCATAATATATTCATAAGGCAATTTAATTTTCTTTCTTGGGAAGTGTTCCATGCCTTTCCTTAACAAAAATTGAAATATAATGTTTCCTTCTTTCATATCAATAATTGCACCAATCGTTCTAAGGAAAGGTATACCAAGAATAATAGGACATGTAGGATTGCAATCTATATCATGAACAATGAAATCTACGGGCACACAATTCCTATTTGCAACAATAAGAACATCATTAATCCTTCCCATAGGTTTCTTAATAGTGGAATCCGCAAGATGCAAATTTAAGGAACAATCATCAAATTCACGGAAACCTAACACATCACATAAAGTTTTTGGAATCGTGGAAACACTAGCACTCAAAATCACACAAAGCATAGCATTCATAATCTTTAATCTTAATCTTAATGGTAGGTTCCCACTCATCATAAAGTTTTCTAGGGATAGAAACTTCTAATTCAAGCTTTTCTTCAAAAGATTGCATCATAGCATCAACGATATGTTTAGTAAAAGTTTTGTTTTGATTATAAGCATGAGGAGAATTCAACATGGATTGTAATAAGGAAATGCAATATATTAAAGAATAATTATCATAATTATTTTCCTTGAAATCCAAAAGAGTGGGTTCATTGCTATTTAAAGTTTTGACCTCTCCAATCCCACTTTTATCAAGTTTTGCGTCAAGATCTAAAAACTCTGAATCATTGGGACGCCTTCTAACTAAAGTTGACTCTTCTCTAGTCCCATCTTTATGAAGATTTACATTGGAAAACAAAGATTCAATAGGAGTCACATCAATCACTTTAAGATCTTCATCATTATTTTCACGGAAACTAGAATAACACGCTTTTATAAACCAATCTTTTTTAGCACGCATCTTAGCGGTTCTTTCTTTACACTCATCAATGGAAATTCTCATGGCTTTGAGAGACTCATTGATATCATGCTTAGGTGGAATAGATCTAAGTTTCAAAGAATCAACATCAAGAGAAATTCTATCCACGTTCCTAGCCAAATAATCAATCTTAAGCAATTTTTCTTCAATCAAAGCATTGAAATTCTTTTGCAAACTTATAAATTCATTAACACTATTCTCAAATTCAGTGTGACGCTCTCGATTCAATCGTAAACTAATCATACATGCAAATGTGTATGATCAAGATCAAGGACTCACGGGAAGATATCACAACACAACTCTAAAAATAAAAAAAGTCATACAAGCATCATAATACAAGCTAGGGGTCTTGAGGGCTCGAATACAAGTGCTCGATAATAGACAAGTCGGTGGAAGCAACACTATCTGAGTATAGACATAAGTTAAATAAGTTTGCCTTAAGAAGGCTAGCATAAAAGTAGCAATGACCGAAAAGGCAAGGCCTCCTGCCCGGGACCTCCTAACTACTCCTCGAAGCCGGACTCCACATAGAATCATTCTCGGGATCCTTTGGCTCCTGGACCCCATCAAATGATCGCAATAACCGGGAAAGGGGAAAAAGAAGTAGCAAAGACACCGTGAGTACTCATCCAAAGTACTCGCAAGCAAGGATCTACACTACATATGCATTGGTATCAATGAAATGGGTGATACGTCTCCAACATATCTATAATTTTTGATTGTTCCATGTTGTTATATCATTTTTTGGTACTAACCTATTGACATAGTGCCAAGTGCCATTTGCTGTTTTTCCATGTTTTTTACATTGCAGAAAATCAATATCAAACGGAGTCCAAATGCCACGAAACTTTATGGAGGTTTTTTATGGGCCAGAAGGAACACAATGGGCCCTGGCTGCGCATGGGGGTGCCCCAAGGGGAGCACAGCCCACCAGGGCATGCGAGGAGGCCCAGGCGTGCCCTGGTGGGTTGTGCCCACCTCGGGTGCCCCCGGACCGCCTCTATGCTCTATAAATACACCAACATTCCCAAAAACCCTAGGGGAGTCGACGAAATATTGATCTAGCCGCCGCAGAGTACAAAACCACCAGATCCAATCTAGACACCATCTCGGATGGGGTTCATTACCTCCATTGGTGCCTCTCCGATGATGCGTGAGTAGTTCTTTGTAGACCTTCGGGTCCGTAGTTAGTAGCTAGATGGCTTCCTCTCTCTCTCTCTCTCTCTCTCTCTCTCTCTCTCTATCTCGATTCTCAATACAATGGTCTCTTGGAGATCCATATGATTTAACTCTTTTTGCGGTGTGTTTGTTGGGATCCAATGAACTATGAGTTAATGATCAGATCTATATCTTTTTATATCCATGGAAGTATTTGAGTTTCTTTGATCTCTTTTATGCATGATTGCTTATAGCCTCGTATTTCTTCTCCGATATTCGGGTTTTGTTTGGCCAACTTGATATATTTATCTTGCAATGGGAAGAGGTGCTTTGTAGTGGGTTCGATCTTACGGTGTTTGATCCCAGTGACAGAAGGGGAACCAACACGTATGTATTGTTGCTACTAAGGATAAAACGATGGGGTCTATCTCTACATAGATAGATCTTCCCTACATCATATCAATATTCTTATTGCAATTTTCCGTTTCTCCATGAACTTAATACACTAGATGCATGCTGGATAGCGGTCGATGTGTGGAGTAATAGTAGTAGATGCAGGTAGGAGTCGGTCTACTAATCTTGGACGTGATGCCTATGTAATGATCATTGCCTGGATATCGTCATGAGTATTTGAAGTTCTATCAATTGCCCAACAGTAATTTGTTACCCACAGTTTGCTATTTTTCTCGAGAGAAGCCACTAGTGAAACCTACGACCCCCGGGTCTGTTTCTCATATTATTTGCCTTTGCGATCTACTTTCCTTTGCATTTATTTTTAGATCTACTAAACAACAAACCCAAAAATACTTTGCTGCACTTTATTTTATTTGTGATCTATTTATTCAATCTATTACAACTTTCTCCCATCACGCACCAATTTCTGGCACCGTTACCAGAAAGGGATTGACAACCGCTTTAACACGTTGGGTTGCGAGGATTTGTTATCTATGTGCAGGGGCTGTTTACGTTGTGTTGCTTCGTTCTCCTACTAGTTCGATAACCTTGGTTTCATATCTGAGGGAAATACCTACCGCCATTGTGCTGCATCATCCCTTCCTCTTTTGGGAAATACCGACGTAGCTTCAAGTGACATCAAAAGGAATTTTTGGCACCGTTGCCGGGGAGGATCTTCAACATATACCAGGTTCCTAATCAAAAATCTCATATCCTCATAATTTACATTAATTGCCATTTTCCTCTCGTTTTCCTCTCCCCCACTTCACAAAAATTTGCCGTTTTATTCGCCTTTTTTGTTCGCCATTTTCTTGTCAGATCTCATGTTTGCTTCTGTTGCCATGTGTCTTCTATTTGCTTGCATCTTCGCTTGCTAAAAATCAATTGGTATGGATCCTCATCCACTTGCTAATATTTTAAGGGATCCAATTATGATGAACCAATTGCTAGTGAGTTGAGTGCACTAGATTATCTTTATGAAGTTTTTCTTGAGAATCGTGAATCTGAAAATTGTGATGAAGAAATTTATGAAGTGATTCACGATAGCTCCTTGAATGAAAAGTATGATTGCAATGATTTTACTATAAATTCTATTAATGTAAATTGTGCTAATAATATTCAAAACCTCAAGCTTGGGGATGCTAATTTTTTTATGAACACTATTTGTTGCAATGATCATGATTGGGGTGATTCTTCTTATGATCTTGAAAATTTATTTAAGCCTCATGATGACTATGTTATTTGCAATAATTTTGAAAGTGGGTTTGGAAGAGTGTCAACTTTAGGTAAAAATAATCCCACTTATTTGGAGAGTGTTCAATCTTATGAAATTTTTGATGAAAGTGGGTTTGGAGAGGTCATGACTTTAGTTGATGTTAATCCCACTATCTTGGAAGATCATAAAACTTTTATGCATGTGGATCGTGAAGAGAAAATTTTATATGATGGCTATATTATTGAATTTGATTATGATCCTACATATAACTATTATCAGAGAGGAAAATATAGTTGTAGAAATTTTCATGTTATTAAATTTCCTCTCGTTATGTTGAGATTGTCAATGTTTTATTCCTCTTCCTTGCATATGCTAGTTTTTGCTTGTCTTGATAATTTGTTTGCTTATAAAATTCCTATGCATAGGAAGTATGTTAGACTTAAGTGTGTTTTTTCACATGTTTTATGATGCTCTCTTTATGTTTCGATTATTATCTTTCGTGTGAGCATCGTTGAAATCTTATGCCTACCTAAGGGCGTAAAAGAATAGCGCTTGTTTGGAGGCAACCCAATGAATAAAATTTATTTTTGCTTTTTGCTTCCTATTTTTGAGTGATAGCACAATCATGCTACTATTATGATTGTGTTTTTTTATGTTTTAATTAGTGTTTGTGCCAAGTAAAGCCTTTAGGATCTTCTTGGGTGATAGTTGTTTGATCTTGCCGAAAAAACAGAAACTTTTGTGCTCACGAAAATAATTCTCATTTTTTACCAGAGAGCGATAAAATATCCATTCTACTTGAAGTAGATCAATATACAAATTGCTCAGGTCATCCTAACTTTTCAGAATTTTTGGAGTTACATAAGTATTCGAAATAGTCAGATTGCTACAGACTGTTCTGTTTTGATAGATTCTGTTTTCTTTGTGTTGTGTGCTTATTTTGATGGCTATATGGTTTTCTTTGATGAGTTTTTTGCAATAGAAAATTTGGAATACATTAGATATAATGCAAGAACAAAATATGAATTGGTGTTATACATCACTTGTAGTAGTGATTTATTATCATTTTTATACTAACGGATCTCATGAAGGTTTTGTTGAGTTTTGTGTGATTGAAGTTTTCAAGTTTTGGGTTATCTTATGATGGATGAAGGAATAAGGAGTAGAAGAGCCTAAGCTTGGGGATGCCCCGACATCCCAAGCTATTATCCAAAAATGAGCAACCAACTAAGCTTGGGGATGCCCCCGAGTGGCATTCCCTCTTTCTTCTAACGCCCATCGGTATTTTACACGAAGCTATATTTTTATTCGTCACATACTATGTGTTTTGCTTGGAGTGTCTTGTATGATATGAGTCTATTCTTGATTTATTTTGTGTTTTAAGTCTTGATCCCTTGCTGGACACACCTCTTTAGGAGAGTCAAAATTATGTCATGACTTGTTAGAATTGCTCTCTTTGCTTCATTTAAATCTTTTATGAGCTATGGACTTGCTCTAGTGCTTCACTTATATCTTTTTGAGCACGGTGTGCTTTAATATTTTTGAAGAAATGCTCTCTTGCTTCACTTAGATTTATTTGAGAGTTAGTAAAATTTTCAAGAAATTTTCTCTTGCTTCACTTAAATTAATTTGAGAGAAAGAAATATTATGCTCATGATCTTCACTTATATTTGTTTGAGCTTATGAAAAGCAACACATGAAAATTAGTCCCAAAGTGATAGATATCCAAGAAGGATATAATAAAAAAATTCATGAAGATCATTGGACAAAAAAACTTGATTCTTAGTAATAGTTTTGAGATATGATGATCTAATATGTTAGTCATCATGATGAGTAATTATGCTTTATTAAGAATATTGGTGTTAAGGTTTGTGATTCCCTATGCAAGCACGAAAGTCAATAGTCATGCAATGGAATTATATCCTACTTATGGTGCATTATTTGGTGTTAGTTTTGCTTAATGCTTGCTTATGAGATTATCTGTTTCTTGGTTGGTCGCTTCTCAATCTTTTTCTAGCCTTCATTTTGCACTAAGTATGATCTCTACTTGTTCATCCAAAAATCTTTAAACCAGTTTTGCCACATGATTCCACTATATCTACCTATATGTGGTATTCTTCTGCCGTTCTAAGCAAATTTGCATGTGCCATCTCTAATTTTCAAAAATAAACTTCTCTTTTGTGTGTCCATTTCGCTCGCGGAGCGGTGAGGGGTGGCTAATATTTTCCATGCTAGATGTGTTATTCTCACGATGACTGTTTATTCACTTGTCATTCCACGAGAGTAAGGCAAAGGTATTAGGGATGCCCAGTCCTAAAATGAAAAAAAGAATTTACTTTATATTGTCAAATAATAAATTCCTTGGAAAGTGTTGGTATGGAGGGCAACCGTGGATACGGCTAGCCATGGAAAGTGAAAGTATGGTGTAAAAAGGAATAAACTTTATTTTCTGTTTGGGAACCGCCTATGATATATCTAAGCATGGAAAGTGTTGGGAACTCTAAGTCATTCTCGTTGGTGGGATGGATACACCTACCAAAATGTTTTTATCTCTAAGTTTTTCGCTTTGAGTTCTAGCACATCTACAAATCCCTACTTCCCTCTGCGAAAGGCCTTTCTTTTACTTTATGCAATTTTTATTTTTGAATTTGAGTCTCCATCTTCTCTTATAAAAGCACTAACTAGGAGGCAATATGATTGTACTTGAGTATTAGGTGTAGCTAATATGCGAGTGCGTTTCATGAATGGATCAATGGTTGAGCATGATGGGTTAGGGATAACTTATTTTAGCGTTGATATTTTGAAAGACATGGTTGCTTGTTGATATGCTTGAATATTTAAATTATCATGTACAAACTAGACTATTGCTTTGAACAATATAAAAGTCCAAATGTCCATGCTATAAAGAAAAGAATATGATATGACATGTTAGGCGGTATTCCACATCAAAAATTCTGTTTTTATCACTTCCCTACTCAAGGACGAGTAGGAGTTAAGCTTGGGGATGCTGATACGTCTCCAACGTATCTACAATTTTTTATTGTTCCATATTGTTATATTATAGATCTTGGATGTTTTATAATCATTTTATAGTCATTTTATATCATTTTTTGGTACTAACCTATTGACACAGTGCCAAGTGCTAGTTGTTGTTTTTTCCATGTTTTTACATTGCAAAAAATTAATATCAAACGGAGTCCAAATGCCACGAAACTTTATGAAGATTTTTTATGGGCTAGAAGGAACACAATGGGCCTTGGTTGTGCCTAGGGGGTGCCCCGACGGGAGCACAACCCACCAGGGCGCGCCAGGAGGCCCAAGCGCGCCCTGGTGGGTTGTGCCCACCTCGGGTGCCCCCCGGACCGCCTCTTTACTCTATAAATACCCCAATATTCCCAAAACCCTAGGGGAGCCGACGGAATATTGATCCAGCAGCCGCAGAGTCCAGAACCACCAGATCCAATCTAGACACCATCTCGGATGGGGTTCACCACCTCCATTGGTGCCTCTCCGATGATGCGTGAGTAGTTCTTTGTAGACCTTCGGGTCCGTATTTAGTAGCTAGATGGCTTCCTCTCTCTCTCTCTCTTGATTATCAATACAATGGTCTCTTGGAAATCCATATGATGTAACTCTTTTTGCAGTGAGTTTGTTGGGATTCGATGAACTTTGAGTTAATGATCAGATCTATCTCTTTTTATATCCATGAAAGTATTTGAGTTTCTTTGATCTCTTTTATGCATGATTGCTTATAGCCTCGTATTTCTTCTCCGATATTTGGGTTTTGTTTGGCCAACTTGATCTATTTATCTTGCAATGGGAAGAGGTGCTTTGTAGTGGGTTCGATCTTACGGTGCTTGATCCCAGTGACAGAAGGGGAACCGACACGTATGTACCATTGCTACTAAGGATAAAATGATGGGGTCTATCTCTACATAGATAGAGCTTGTATACATCATGCCATCGTTCTTATTGCATTACTCCGTTTCTCCATGAACTTAATACACTAGATGCATGCTGGATAGCGGTCGATGTGTGGAGTAATAGTAGTAGATGCAGGTAGGAGTCGGTCTACTAATCTTGGACGTGATGCCTATGTAATGGTCATTGCCTGGATATCGTCATGAGTATTTGAAGTTCTATCAATTTCCCAACAGTGATTTGTTCACCCACCATTTGCTATTTTTCTCGAGAGAAGCCACTAGTGAAACCTACGGCCCCCGGTTCTCTTTCTCATATTATTTGCCTTTGCGATCTATTTTCCTTTGTGTTTATTTTCAGATCTACTAAACCAAAAACCCCAAAATACTTTGCTGCACTTTATTTTATTTGTGATCTATTTATTCAATCTATTACAACTTTCTCCCATCACGCACCAATTTCTGGCACCGTTACCCGAAAGGGATTGACAACCCCTTTAACACGTTGGGTTGCGAGGATTTGTTATCTGTGTGCATGGGCTGTTTACGTTGTGTTGCTTGGTTCTCCTACTAGCTCGATAACCTTGGTTTCATATCTGAGGTAAATACCTATCACTGCTATGCTGCATCATCCCTTCCTCTTTTGGAAAATACCGACGTAGCTTCAAGCGACATCAATGGGTAGTATCTGTGGACTGAACTACATAATGCCAGAATAAGAGGGGGATAGCTAGTCCTATCGAAGACTACGCTTCTGGCAGCCTCCATCTTGAAGCATATAGAAGAGAGTAGCTGGTAAGTTCACCAAGTATCATCGTATAGCATAATCCTACCCGACAATCCTCTCCTCGTCGCCCTGTGAGAGGGCGATCACCAGGTTGTATCTAGCACTTGGAAGGGTGTGTTTTATTTAGTATCTGGTTCTAGTTGTCTTGAGGTCGAAGTATAACTTCGGGTCATCCTTTTACCGAGGAACATGACTATTCGAATAGATACACTTCCCTGCAGGGGTGCACCACATTGCCCAACATGCTTGATCCCTCTGGCTGGACACACTTTCCTGGGTCATGCCCGGCCTCGGAAGATCAACACATCGTAGCCCCACCTAGACTCAACAGAGAGGTCAGCACGTTGATCTAAATCCTAAGCGCCTAGGGGCCTGGGCCCATCGCCCATTGCACTCCTGCATGTTGCAAGGGCGGCCGAAAGAAGACCTAGTCCCCTTAATACATGCGTAGGCTTACGGTCCAATCCGGCGCGTGCCACTCCGTCGCTGACATCAAAAGAGCTTCGGCGCATACCACGACGTCGAGTGCCCATAACTGTTCCCGCGTAGTTGGTTAGTGCATATAGGCCAGTGGCCAGACTCAGATCAAATACCAAGATCTCATTAAGTGTGTTAATTAATGTAACCATGGATGCCGACCAGGGCCAGGCCCACCTCTCACTTAGGTGGTCTCAACCTGCCTTGTCGCTCCGCCACAAAGATCCACTCAGAGGGCCGTCGGGAAAGTATGTCCTTTCAGCCCCCAATCCGTGAATCAATCGCGGGTACTCAACGAGCCGACCCGACTTTAATCACCACATGTATCATGTGTAATATGTATAATATGTACCCGTGATCAACACCCGACGTGATCACGACCCGGTAGTATAGCATGGCAGACGGACAAGAATGTAGGGCCACTGATGGAATACTAGCATCCTATACTAAGCATTTAGGATTGCAGGTAAAGGTAACAAAAGTAGTAGCAAAGACATGCTATGCATCAGAATAGGATTAACGGAAAGCAGTAACATGCTACACTACTCTAATGCAAGCAGTAGAGAGAAGGAATAGGCGATATTGGGTTGATCAAGGAGGGGGGCTTGCCTGGTTGCTCTAGCAAGGAGGGGTCGTGAACACCATAGTCGTACTGGGTAGTAGCGGCGTGGGTCTCGGTGTCTAACGAGAGAATAGGGGGAAGAAACAATAAATAGCAGAGCAATCAAAGCATCACAAAATATAACATGGAAATACGCGGTGCTAGGGTGACCTAACACAGTAGTAGGTGATACCGGCGAAGGGGAAAAACATCCGGGAAAGTATCCTTGGTGTTTCACGTTTTCGGACAAACGGATCAGAGGGGGACGGTTGCAGGTTCGCTATGCTAGGGACGTGTGGCGTATGAATAGGTTGCGTATTTGGATTCGTCTAGTCGTTCTGAGCAACTTTCGTGTACAAAGTTTTTTCATCCTAGTTACGGATTATATTATATTAATTTTTAAAGATTTAATTAATTTTTAGAATTAACAAAATTAATTTAATTAGAAAATATAATTATGACGTCAGCATGATGTCAGCAGTCAACCATATGTTGCTGGGTCAATAGACGTGTGGGTCCCGTTTGTCATTGACTAAGACTAACTAATCACGATTAATTAGTTAACTAGGTGATTAGGTTAATTAATCCGAATTAATTAATTAATTAACATTTGTATTATTATTATTTTTAATTCCTTTTTTAACTTCTGGGCATGGGCCCCCCTAGTCATAGGCCCATCAGGGCCTAGCGGATCGGGCGAGTAGCGGCGCGGGGCGCCCAAACGGGCGCGACGGGCGTCTGGAGCGGGCGAACCCCGGTTGGCCCCAGGTGCCGGCCGGGGCAGAGGAGAGTGTCGGCCAGGGCGGAGGGAGCACCGGCCGTAGCTGGGGGAGGTAGCGGGCGGCAGGGGGAGCGGAGGCAGAGGCTGGGCGGCAGCAACAGGAGGCGGCGACGAGCGGTGGGAAGGCCGCGACGTAGGTTGGTGAGGCAAGGCGCACCGGCGGGGCTCGCGTGCGAGCTGCAGTGAGGGGTGGCGAGGCCACGGGGCAACCGTCGTGGAGTAGGCGATGCGGGCGTCAGCCCGTCTGGGCGCCTGCCAAAGCCACCAGTGGGGGGGGTGCGGCCGGAGCAAGCAGGGGGTCGGGGCACGAGGCGCGGACGCGAATGACACCGGTGGGCGCGGGCAGTGCGTGCTGCATGGGGGAGGCGATGGACGGTCCGAGGCGCGCAGATGTCTCGAGTACGACCACGACATTCTTGGTCGCGGGCGGAGCAGTAACCGGGCACGGTGACCGCGGAAGAGAGGAAGATGGAGATGGGGATGGCACTCACGTGCATTGTAGATGTTCGAGTCAGCGAGGGTTGATGTCGACGGGCCAGGGAGGAGTCGGGAAGGCGAGGTCGAGGCAAAGGGTGACGGCTCCAGCGAGGGGGCTCCGGCGAGGACAACGAGCGACGACGGTGGGGCGGGCCTGAGCGCCCCGATCCTGATCTGGATCGGGGGTGAGAGGGAGAGAGACATGGGCACGAAGTGGGGCGAGTGGGGATCGACCGGCTAGGGTTTGGTGGGGAGTGGGGCTTATGGGGGATGGGTGGGCCGGCCTAGCTTGTTGGGCCTAGCGGCCGAGTAGATTAGGCTTTCCCATGTATCTTCTTTTACCTTTATTCTTTTCTGTTTCTTTTATTATTTTTGTTTTGCATTTTTATTTGGTACCAAATTATTTTTGTAATAAGTGACTCTTGACACATTAAATACCTTCCAATATTCTGAGTTGGTCCAAAAAGTCTCAAAGCGTTTGGGAGTGTTTAACTATTTTGGAAAATTAAAAAGGAAAAAATAATTCCTGTTGGTCCACTGTTTTGGTTGCTAGAGTCAAGTTGGAGTTTCAAATAATGTTGGTTTTGTTTTTATAATGGCCTTGGAATTCTTGAATATTATGAACACTTTTGTTTTGCCGTTTGGATAATTAATAGTTTAGCTTTATTTTAAATTTGAGGTTGAAGTATTTCTTAATCATTTTTCTTAGGACAAAATAATGATGACTTGGCATCATTAGAGAGGAGTTACTGTAGCATGATTATCCAGGCGCCACATTTAGAGGGCATCTTATTATAATTTCCATAAGAATTTTTGTAGGAATTACCATAATTATTAGAGGAATTACTAGGAAACAACCTAGGATTAAAATTACCTCTATACACGTTACTACCAAAATTATTTCTACCAACAAAATTCACATCCATAGATTCATTATTGTTTTCAATCAAAGTAGATAAAGGCATATCATTAGGATCAATAGGAGCACTCTTTCTAGCAAATAATTTCATAAACTCATCCATCTTTCCACTCAAAAGATTTATTTCTTCAATCACATGCACTTTTTTACTAGTGGAAGATCTTTCGGTATGCCATTGAGAATAGTTAACCATAATATTATCTAGGAGTTCAGTAGCTTCTCCTAAAGTAATTTCCATAAAAGTACCTCCCACGGCTGAAATTAAAAGATTTCTAGAAGCAAAATTCAATCCGGCATAAATTTTTTGTATAATCATCCACAAATTCAAACCATGAGTAGGGCAATTTCTAATCATTAATTTCATCCTCTCCCAAGATTGTCCAACATGTTCATGATCAAGTTGCTTAAAATTTAGAATATCATGCCTAAGGGAGATGATCTTAACGGGAGGAAAATACTTGGAAATAAAAGCATCTTTACACTTGTTCCATGAATCAATACTATTTTTATGCAAAGATGAAAACCAAGTTTTAGCGCCATCCCTAAGCGAGAACGGAAGTAGCTTCAATTTAACAATATCATTATCCACATCTTTTTTCTTTTGCATATCACACAAATCAACGAAATTATTAATATGGGATGCGACATCTTCATTAGGAAGGCCGGAAAATTGATCTTTCATAACAGGATTCAGCAAAGCGGTATTAATTTCACAAGATTCCACATTAGCATCGGGAGCAATCGGAGTACTAATAAAATCATTGTTGTTGGTATTGGAAAAGTCACATAATTTGGTATTATCTTGCGCAATCGTGACAAAGCAAGCAATCCAACACAAGAGCACACAAAAATTAAACGAAGAAGACGAACGGAAGAGGGGCGAAGAAAAGGCGAATCTTTTCAAAAGTCATTTTAGAAGTAGGGGATAAGAAAACGAGAGGTGAATGGCGAACAATGTAATGCGAAGGATGAGAGTTTATGATGGGTACTTGGTATGTCTCGGCTTGGCATAGATCTCCCCGACAATGGTGCCAGAAATTCTTGCTGCTACCTCTTGAGCATGCGTTGTGTTTTCCCTTGAAGAGGAAAGGGTGATGCAGCAAAGTAGAGTAAGTATTTCCGCCAGATTTTGAGAACCAAGGCATCAATCAACTAGGAGACAATGCAACAAGCCACCGAATACCTGCACAAACAAACACCAACTTGCAACCAATGCGATAAAGGGGTTGTCAATCCCTTCACGGTTATTTGCAAAGTGAGATCTGATATAGATGGATGAACGGTAAAGTAATACTTTTGGTTTATGGAACGGAAAGTAAAAGATTGCAAAGAAAATAAATAGGAAACTAGAATTTTAGATCTGAAACTTATATGATGGAAAATAGACCCGAGAGCCATAGGTTTCACTAGAGGCTTCTCTCAAGATAGAAATTATTACGGTGGGTGAACAAATTACTATCGAGCAATTGATAGAAAAGAGCAAAGTTATGACGATATCTAAGGCAATGATCATGAATATATGCATCACGTCCATGTCAAGGAGACCGAAACAATTCTGCATCTACTACTATTACTCCACACATCGACCGCTATCCAGCGTGCATCTAGAGTATTAACTTCATAAAGAACGGAGTAACGTCTTAAGCAAGATGACATGATGTAGAGGAATAAACTCAAGTAATATGATGTAAACCCCATCTTTTTATCGTCGATGGCAAAAATACAAGATGTGCCTTGCTGCCCCTACTGTCATTGGGAAAGGACACAAGATTGAACCCAAAGCTAAGCACTTCTCCCATTACAAGAAAAACCAATCTAGTTGGCCAAACCAAGTCGATAGTTCGAAGAGACATTCAAAGATATCAAATCATGCATATAAGAATTCAGAGAAGATTCAAATAATATTCATAGATAAGCCGATCATAAATTCACAATTCATCAGATCTTGGCAAACACACCACAAAGGAGTATTACATCGAATAGACCTCCAAGAACATCGAGGAGAACTTTGTATTGAGAATCAAAGAGAGAGAAGAAGCCATCTAGCTACTAGCTATGGACCCGTAGGTCTGTGGTAAACTACTCACGCTTCATCGGAGAGGCAATGGTGTTGATGTAGAAGCCCTCCATGATCGAATCCCCATCCGACAGGATACCAGAAAGGGCCCCTAGATGGGATCTCATGGGTACAGAAGGTTGCGTCGGTGAGAAAGTGCTTTAGTGGCTCCCCTCGAAGTTTTTGGGGTATTTGAGAATATATAGGATGAAGATCTAGGTAAGGGGGTCACCGAGGGGCCCACAAGGTTGGGGGGGCGCCCTCCACCCTTGTGGCCGCCTCGTGGCTCTTCTGAGTTGCACTCCAAGTCTCTTGGGTGTCTTCTGGCCCAAGAAAAATCATCACGAAAGTTCTATTCTGTTTGGACTCTGTTTGGTATTCCTTTTCTGCGAAACTCTAAAACAAGGAAAAACGGGAACTGGCACTGGGCTCTAGGTTAATAGGTTAGTCCCAAAAAACATATAAAATAGCATATTAATGCATATAAAACATCCAAAACAGATAATATAATAGCATGGAACAATCAAAAATTATAGATACGTTGGAGATGTATCAGGTCTTAACGCTTACAACCATGTATTTGCGCTGGGACCAAATGATATTAATTTATGCGTTGGAAGTCACCCATCGAGATGTGCTTGTTACGAATCGAAGTGGGGGATGTGTCCAAATAACATCTTGACCGGCATGAGTCCTGCATCAAGAATCAATTGTCCAACTGAAGGCCGTATCCATCGCACGGGGTTGCCTCGATAATTAAGATTACAAAAATCAGATAAGAGCTTTGGGCGTTTAATGACTACACCTCATGAATCCCCAAGGATTGGATCCGTGTTACCGTCCTAAACCCTTCTGTAACTGGTGTTTAGAATAACACTTCACGTTCCCCTGCCCTTAGCCTCCCCGTTACTCGCTCTCCATGATCTTGGGTACCTACAAGGATGAAGAATGCAGACGAGACAAGAGACATCTGCGGAACAATTTTATTTCACACCTATGGGGCGTTAATTCAAAGTACTTCCATTGACCCCCACAACAAATACATCGGGTTGCAAGGCCTATGCCTCAACCCATACCTTACCAAACTACTCACACATGGAGATCAGATCGATGAAGAACATATTGAAGATCTATTGATTGATAATATGTCTTACAATGATGCGTTGTGTGATGCACGATTACAAGTATGAGCCCGAGGAAGATGAACTATGCTAGTGATGGTGGCTATGGAAATGGAAATGGTGGCGGCTAGGGTTGATGAGAGAGGGTAAAGATGGGTATGTTATGGCTTCGCTGGCGGATGTTATGTTTGGCATTTTGGCGTGGTCATCTTTATAAAAGTTGTTCAGGTGGACAAGGAGCCTCAGAATCCATGCCATATGGTTGCTCATACAAGCGCTCGCGGTCATATGGAACGTCGTCTTTTGTGCTATTTTCTCCAGTGCGCCTCCTCCTAATTTCTTCTATCTACTTTTCCACTCCTTTCCATGTTCACACGTGATTTCTTACCTTTTTAGCCCATTTCATGTGGAAACACATCAAGCAGAGGATTTGTGGAATCCTTTGCGTTCATTAGTCACTAGTAGCAATATTGGGGTGAATATCTTGCTTTTAATGAAATATCTAGATTTAAACAAAGGGTGAATGAGTGTAAAGATATCACTTATCAACTCCCCAAGCTTAAAATTGATTGTTGATGTCCTGCAAGTGCACATGGTTTAGTTGTAACTTTTTCAAAGTAAGAGTATCGACCCCATAAGGAGCACATGAATCAATCTTTTTTCTCTTGAATGGTTCGAGTAGAATGCCTGTAAATTATTAAAGATACAAATCAATGGTAAAGTGATGGAAATGATGTTGCGAGTGTAAACATAAATAATTCAACAAAAGTAAATGATACGTCCATTTTCCATCATGTTTTCTTACTGTTATTTATAATGTTTTTATCCATAATAATGCTGTTTGGAGTAATTCTAATGCCTTTTCTCTCATAATTTGCAAGGAACACACCAAGAGGGAGAATTCCTGCAGCTGGAAATCTGGACCTGGAAAAGCTACATCAGGCCACCTATTCTGCACAACTCCAAATGAGTTGAAACTTCACAGAGATTTTTTATGGATTATTTAAGAAATACTGGAGCCAATAAACACCAGACGGGGGCCACCAGGTGGGCACAACCCACCTGGGTGCGCCAGGCCCCCCCAGGCGCACCCTGGTGGGTTGTGGCCTCCTCGGCCCACCTCCGGTGCCCATCTTCTGGTATATAAGTCATTTTGACCTAGAAAATATAAGAGGAGGACTTTCGGGATGAAGCACCGCCGCTTCAAGGTGGAACTTGCGTAGGACCACTTTTGCCCTCCGGTGGAGCGATTCCGTCGGGGGAACTTCCCTCCCGGAGGGGGAAATCGTCATCTTCATCATCACCAACAACTCTCCCATCTTGGGGAGGGCAATCTCCATCAACATCTTCAACAACACCATCTTCTCTCAAACCCTAGTTCATCTCTTGTGTTCAATATTATTACCAGAACTATAGATTGGTACTTGTGGGTGACTAGTAGTGTTGATTACATCTTGTAGTTGATTACTATATGGCTTATTTGGTGGAAGATTATATGTTCAAATCCATTATGCTATTTAATACTCCTCTGATCATGAACATGTTTATCATTTGTGAGTAGTTACTTTTGTTCTTGAGGTCACGGGAGAAATCATGCTGCAAGTAATCATGTGAACTTGATATGTGTTTGATATTTTGATAGTATGTATGTTGTTATTCCCTTAGTGATGTCATGTGAACGTCAACTACATGACAGTTCACCATATTTGGGCCTAAGGGAATGCATTGTGGAGTAGCAATTATATGGTGGGTTGCGAGAGTGACAGAAGCTTAAATCCCAGTTTATGCGCTATTCCATAAGGGGCCGATTGGATCCAAAAGTTTAATGCTATGGTTAGAATTTATTCTTAATACTTTTCTCGTAGTTGCGGATGCTTGCGGGAGGGTTAATCATAATTAGGAGGTTTGTTCAAGTAAGAACAACACCTAAGCACCGGTCCACCCACATATCAAATTATCAAAGTAGTGAACACAAATCAAACCAACATGATGAAAGTGACTAGATGAAATTCCCATGTACCCTCAAGAACGCTTTGCTTATCATAAGAGACCGTTTTGGCCTATCCTTTGCCTCAAAAGGACTGGGCTACCTTGCTGCACTTTTGTTACTATTATCGTTACTTGTTCGTTACAAATTATCTTGCTATCAAACTACTCGCTACTTACAATTTCAACACTTGCAGACAATACCTTACTGAAAACCACTTGTCATTTTCTTCTGCTCCTCGTTGGGTTCGACACTCTTACTTATCAAAAAGACCTACAATTGATCCCCTATACTTGTGGGTCATCAAGGTTATTTTCTGGCACCATTGCCGGGGAGTGAAGCGCCTTTGATAAGTGGAATTTGGTAAGGAAACATTTATATAGTGTGCTGAAATTTATTGTCACTTATTATCATGGAAAACAATCCTTTGAGGAGTTTTTTCGCGGTATCTTCACCTCGTCCGGAACCACAATTAGCAACCCCTGAACCTACTGCACCTACTGAAAATATTGAATATGAAATTCCTTCGGGTATGATAGAACAACTGCTAGCTAATCCTTATGCAGGAGATGGAACCGAACATCTTGATATGCACTTGATATATGTGGAACAAATTTGTGGATTGTTTAAGCTTGCAGGTTTACCCAGGGATGAAGTTATGAAAAAGATTTTCCCTTTATCTTTGAAGGGAAAAGCATTGGCATGGTATAGGCTATGTGATGATATTGGATCATGGAATTGGAATTGTTTGAAATTGGAGTTCCACCAAAAAATTTATCCTATGCATCTAGTTCATCGTGATCGGAATTTTATATATAATTTTTGGCCTCGTGAAGGAGAAAGTATCGCTCTAGCTTGGGGGAGGCTTAAGTCGATGTTATATTCATGCCCCAATCATGAGCTCTCAAGAGAAGTTATTATCCAGAATTTTTATGCTCGGCTTTCTCATAATGATCAAACCATGCTTGATACTTCTTGTGTTGGTTCATTTATGAAGAAGGCTATTGAATTCCGGTGGGATCTTTTGGAAAGAATTAAACGCAACACTGAAGATTGGGAACTCAACGAAGGTAAAGAGTCAGGTATTAAACTTAAGTATGATTGTGTTAAATCTTTTATGGATACCGATGCTTTTCAAAAGTTTAGCACTAAATATGGACTTGACTCTGAGATAGTAGCCTCCTTTTGTGAATCATTTGCTACTCATGTTGAACTCTCTAAGGAGAAGTGGTTTAAATATCACCCACCTATTAAAGAAGAAATTAAAGAGCCAATTCCAATTAACGAAGAAACTATACTTTATAATGTCGATCCAGTTGTTCCTTCTGCTTATATTGAGAAACCACCTTTCCCTTTTAGGATAAAGGAACATGCTAAAGTTTCAACTGTGGTTAACAAAAGCTATATTAGAACACCTAAACCTAATGAACAAATTAAATTTGAACCTAGTATTGCTATGGTTAAAGATCTCCTGGAAGAAGATATGGATGGGCATGTTATTTACTTCTGTAAAGAAGCTGCTAGAATTGCTAAACCTGATAAAAAAAGATAAACATAGACGTATTGTTGGCATGCCGGTTATTTCAATTGAAATAGGAGATCACTATTATCATGGTTTATGTGACATGGGTGCTAGTGTGAGTGCTATTCCTTACACTTTATATGAATAAATTATGAAAGACATAACACCTGTTGAGATAGAAGAAATAGATGTTAATATTAAACTTGCTAATAGAGACACTATATCACCAATTGGGATTGTTAAAGATGTTGAAGTCTTGTGTGGGAAAATAAAATACCCTACTGATTTTCTTGTTCTTGGTTCCCCACAAGATGACTTTTGTCCCATTATCTTTGGTAGACCTTTCTTGAATACAGTTAATGCTAAGATAGACTGTAAGAAACAAACTGTCGGTGTTAGCTTTGGTGATAAGTCTCATGAGTTTAATTTTTCCAAGTTTAGTAGAAATCATCATGAAAAATAATTGCCTAGTAAGGATGAATTAATTGGTCTTTCTTCTATTGCTGTTCTACCTACTGATCCTTTAGAACAATATTTTCTAGAACATGAAAATGATTTACATATGCATGAAAGAAATGAAATAGATAAGGTTTTCTTTGAACAACGTCCTATGCTTAAACACAATTTGCCTATTGAAACTCTAGCAGGTCCTCCTCCACCTAAAGGTGATCCTATGTTTGAATTAAAACAATTGCCACACACTTTGAAATATGCTTATCTAGATGAAAAGAAGATATATCCTATTATTATTAGTGCTGACCTTTCAGAACATGAAGAAGAAAGATTATTGAAAGTTCTAAGGAAGCACCAGGCTGCTATTGGATATACTCTTGATGATTTAAAGGGCATTAGTCCCACTCTATGTCAGCACAAAATTAATATGGAACCTGATGCTGAACCCGTTGTTGATCACCAACGTCGGTTGAATCCAAAAATGAAGGAAGTGGTAAGAACGAAAATCTTAAAACTTCTGGAAGCAGGTATAATCTATCCTATAGCTGATAGTAGATGGGTAAGTCCTGTTCATTGTGTCCCTAAGAAAGGAGGTATTACTGTTGTTCCTAATGATAAGAATGAACTTATTCCACAAAGAATTGTTACAGGCTATAGAATGGTAATTGATTACAGAAAATTAAACAAAGCAACTAGAAAAGATCATTACCCCTTGCCTTTTATTGATCAAATGCTTGAAAGATTATCTAAGCACACAAACTTTTGCTTCCTAGATGGATAGTCTGGCTTTTAAGAAATACCTGTCTCTCAACCTGATCAAGAAAAGACTACTTTTACTTGTCCCTTTGGAACGTATGCTTATAGACGTATGCCTTTTTGTTTATGTAATGCACCTGCTACCTTTCAAAGATGTATGACTACTATATTCTCTGACTTTTGTGAAAAGATTGTTGAGGTTTTCATGGATGACTTTTCTGTTTATCGGAAGTCTTTTGATGATTGTTTAAGCAATCTTGAGTGAGTTTTGCCGAGACGTGAACAAACAAATCTTGTCTTGAATTGGGAGAAGTGCCACTTTATGGTTAATGAAGGCATTGTCTTGGGTCATAAAATTTCTGAAAGAGGTATTGAAGTGGACCAAGCTAAGGTTGATGCAATTGAGAAAATGCCATGTCCTAAGGACATCAAAGGTATTCGTAGTTTCCTAGGTCATGCTGGTTTCTATAGGGGATTTATCAAAGACTTTTCTAAAATTTCTAGGCCTCTTACTAATCTTTTGCAAAAGGATATTCCTTTTGTTTTTGATGATGATTGTTTAGAAGCCTTTGAAACACTCAAGAAAGCCTTAACACCTGCACCTATTGTTCAACCACCTGATTGGAACTTGCCCTTTGAAATTATGTGTGATGCTAGTGATTATGCTGTTGGTGCTGTTCTAGGACAAATAGTTGATAAGAAACTTAATGTTATTCATTATGCTAGTAAAACTGCAGACAGTGCTCAAAGAAATTATGCTACTACTGAAAAAGAATTCTTAGCAATGGTGTTTGCTTGTGATAATTTAGATCTTATATTGTTGATTCCAAAGTAACTATTCACACAAGCCATGTTGCTATTAAATATCTTATTATGGAAAAGAAAGATGCTAAACCTAGACTTATTCGTTGGGTTCTCTTGTTACAAGAATTTGATTTACATATCATTGGTAGAAAAGGAGCTGAGAACCTCGTAGCTAATAATTTGTCTAGGCTTGAAAATGTGCTTGATGACGCACTGCCTATTGATGATAGTTTTCCTGATGAGCAGTTAGCTGCAATAAATGTTTCTCATAGTACTCCTTGGTATGCTCACTATGCTAATTACATTGTTGCTAAATATTTACCACCTAGCTTTACATACCAGCAAAAGAAAAAAATTCTTCTATGATTTGAGACATTACTTTTGGGATGACCCACATCTTTATAAAGAAGGAGTAGATGGTACTATTAGACGTTGTGTACCTGAGCATGAACAAGGAAAAATCCTACGGAAATGTCACTCGCAAGCTTATGGAGGGCATCATGCTGGAGATTGAACTGCTCACAAGGTATTCCAATCTGGATTTTATTGGCCTGCTCTCTTCAAGGATGCCCGTAAGTTTGTCTCTTCTTGTGATGAATGCCAAAGAATAGGTAATATCGGTAAGCGTCAAGAAATGCATATGAATTATTCACTTTCTGTTGAACCATTTGATGTTTGGGGATTTGATTACATGGGACCTTTTCCTTCCTCTAATGGGTATACACATATTTTGGTTGCTGTTGATTATGTTACTAAATGGGTAGAAGCTATTCCAACCAGTAGTGCTGATCACAACACCTCTATTAAAATGCTTAAGGAAGTTATTTTCCCAAGGTTTGGAGTCCCTAGATATTTAATGACTGATGGTGGTTCACACTTTATTCATGGTGCTTTCCGTAAGATGCTTGCTAAGTATGATGTTAACCATAGAATTGCATCACCCTATCATCCTCAATATAGTGGTCAAGTTGAACTTAGCAATAGAGAAATAAAATTAATTTTGCAAAAGACTGTTAATAGATCCAGGAAGAATTGGTCTAAGAAATTAGATGATGCACTTTGGGCTTATGGAACAGCATATAAAAATCCTATGAGTATGTCTCCTTGTAAAATGGTCTATGGAAAAGCTTGTCATTTGCCTCTTGAGTTAGAACACAAAGCTTATTGGGTAGTTAAAGAACTCAACTATGATTTCAAACTTGCTGGTGAAAAGAGGCTATTTGATATAAGCTCCTTAGATGAACGGAGAACCCAAGCTTATGAGAATGTAAAGTTATTCAAAGAAAAAGTTAAAAGATGGCATGACAAAAGAATTCAAAAGCGTGAGTCTAAAGTTGGAGAATATGTTCTTTTGTACAACTCTCGTTTTAGATTTTTTTGCAGGGAAGCTCCTCTTGAAATGGGAAGGCCCATATGTCATCGAGGAGGTTTATCAGTCTGGAGCCATCAAAATAAATAACTTCGAAGGTAATAACCCGAAGGTTGTCAATAAGCAACGAATAAACCATTATATCTCAGGTACGCCTATTAATGTTGAAAGTAATATTATCCAAACTTTGACACCGGAAGAGCACATAAAAGAGTCCTTCCGGAACACTCTAGAATCGTGAAAATAAAGAGGTATGTGATATGGTAAGTAAACGGACTCCGAAAAATCCACATAAATATTTTTTATCAGTTTTGGAATATTTTAAAATTTTGGAAATAAAGAAACTTCCAGGAAGCATCCCCTGGTGGGCACAAGACACCAGGGCGCGCCAGGTGGGTTGTGCCCACCTGGGACACCTTCCGTACTCCATTTTCTTCCATATACTTGTCCTCCAAGATAAAAAATCTATATATACTTCCCGAACCCGTTGATCACCGTATCGTGGAGAAATCCTTTGTTCTCTTTTTCTTTGTTGTTTTCTGATAGATCCCATCTACCATGTCCTCTTCAAGCTCCTCCAAGGACAAGTTCTTCAAGAACATCATCAACCCATATTTGGGGGAAGTGGTGCAACACCCTCAGGTCATCCAGATGCATGAGGGGGTGCTTCACCTCCGCGATGTGTCGTGTCCCAAGGGGACGGGAACCGTGGAGGCCAGGCTTGAAGCTGTGGAGCAAGACGTCTTCTGGTGCAAGGGAATGGTGGAGCGTGGGCTCAATGCCAATCACCTCATGATCATGGACCTTTCCCGTGATCTCAAGGTGGATAGCAAGCCCATGAAGGACATCATCTTCACCCTCAACGAGCAAATGAACTTTCTCCAAAGCCAGATTTATGATCTTTAAAACCAAGTCTTTGAATATGAGGTGAGGTTTAAAGGTACGAGTTTGTCTGGTGGTTGCAGGACTCGTGAGGCTCACTCCTCCTCTTATGATGGTGGGCCATTGCCATGGAAATCTGAGGACAAGATCTCTCCTTCATCACCATCATCTTTTTCACCACCAAAGGAGAACTGAGTATCGGGTATGGGCACTCCCCTTGGCTTCCGCCAAGCTTGGGGGAGGTGCCCCGGTATCATATCATCCCACTATCCTTTTGCTTTTACTTATTTGGGTCCGATCTTTTGCATTAGATGATCCTTTCTTCTTTGAGAGTTTGCTTAGTGATCTATCCTTCTAATCATGTGCAAGTTATATAATAAAGTTAGTTTCAGTTTTTGCTTTCTTTGCTTTCATGTTGCAAATAAAGAAACGGAATAAAAAAAGAAAAAGAGAAAGGAAATAAATGAAGAAAGGAAATAAATCAATGAGATTATATACTAATCCTATGGTAGGTGATGGCACCACATAAAGAAAAGTATGAGTAGAAAATTTTATTAGAGATTGACAAACATAGCATTAGTCAATGATGCAACTCACGAAAGAATTAATAAGGGAAGAGAAGATTCACATATAGATATACTATCCTAGAAATCTTTTATGATTGTGAGCCCTCATCAAAATATTATATGCCAAAATTGTTGACATTGGACAAGGAAGAGAACTTAATGATTTATGTTTGTTTATATTCACATAGAAGTCATATTGTCATAGATCCTTTAACATGTGATGCTTGCCCCCTATCTTTGCTAGCCAAAAAATCTTTACAAAGTAGAGATACTACTTGTGCATCCAAAAACCCTTAAACCCAAATCTTTTTCAAGTGTCCACCATACCTACTGTAACATCCCAAAATTTCAATTTGGAATGTTATACATAGGTCATTCATGCATATCATACTTTGTTGCATTTCGTTTTGTGATCCTCGAAATCCTAAGCAACTCAAGGACCCTCGGAGAGAGTTGGGGATTTTCCTAGTTCTCATATTTGAACTTTCCTCAAATATCGAAACAAGGATCACTTTGGTTTAAATTATTTTTCTCTCCGAAAATATTTCAAATTAAAATTATATGAGAGGAGATAATATGACTTCTCCAAAATAAATGAAATATCAGAGGAAAAATATTAAAATCAAATAAATAAATTTTATTTGGATTTTACTCCAATTTTATTTGAATTAGGAAAAATACTCGTTTTTCAAAATTACATTAGAGGACGAAACAAATGTTCACCTTGTCCGGCATATTTTTAGAGGATGGGGAAAATTTATTTTCAGATTTTTGGAGTCCGTTTAGTATTTCTTTTCTTCGTTTTTCTGCGTGTCAGAATTTGTTTTTTTAAAACAAACCACCTTACTGTGCCTTGTCCACTTGGGACACTGACCCAGCCGGCTCTCTTAAAAGGCCGAAGGCCTGAGCCACCAGCCCCACCCCCGATCCGCCTGAAACCCTAGCCGCCCGATCCGCCCGAAACCCTAGCCGCCCGATCCGCCGCCAACCCCGCCGCCCGATCCACCCCACCACCTCACGCCGCGTCGCCGCCCCGCCGCCACCGCCGTCCCATTCTACGAGGTAGCCACCATTTTAAAAAACGATTGGTTTTTCATAAACCTAGATCTCGTTTTTTTAGAAACGGTTTTATTTCAGTTTTCGCGGTTTATTTATTTGTGGATGTTCGTCCATACGTTCGTTTTAACGAACTCCGTTCATCCATTAGCCGCAGACAGTGAACGTTCGTTTGTTAGCCCGTTCGTCAGTTTTCCTTTTTCCAAGGTTTTCCGTGATTATTTTCGATCGCGTTTCTGCCCTGATTTTCGTTTTAGTTTATCTTTTCGCTCGTTTGTCGGAATCAGGCGATTCAAGCGCCTAGATCTTCGTCTCGAAGCCCTCTTTCTATTTAGCCAACTTGAACAAGATTTTGGCACTGTAAAATTTGACTTTAGTCCAGATTAGTAATTGAATCTTGTTTCTTTCGCGGTTTGAGTTTCGTTGCTCCGTTTGATTTGATTCTTTTTGCAAACCGGAGTTCTTCAGTTGAAATTTCTGGTTAGATCTTCTTATTTGAGTTTTACCCGTGCATATTTGCTAGATTGATTATGTATGCTATTGTTTGTTTGCGATAGAACACCCGAAGTGTGAAGCGTGCTACTACGAGTCTCTAGGATTTGCAGATCGTCGGCAAGGCAAGTAACACTTTGATCATACCCCTTTATCACCCAGTTTTTATGCATTAGTTTCAACCCTCACACATTGCATGAGTAGGATCTCTTAACTTGTGGGTCTGGGAAGTAGATGATGAGGTAGAACCTATTACCTGTTTTATTATCAAACCCTGGGAGTTACTTCTACGTTAGGCTTATACTTCCATGCTATGCTCGTAGACGTGGATTGGATTTGAGTGTATCCATGACAGTTGAGAGATTGTTAATTAATGGTTGAACTTAAGGTGGCAACTTTAATACACATCTAGGTGGATTGCTTGTGGGCACCTGGAGAATCCAGTGTTATCCTAGGATATCCCGGAGTGCCCGTGTGATCATCCTACGGTCCGCCACCCAGGCTCAAAGGGATCATAAGATTATTTCATGCTAGAAACTTCCGTGTGCAGCCACAAGCTATTATGGGCTCTATCATAGTTGAGTAAGTTGTGGGAAACTTTTCCATGATGGGCTAGCAGATGTAGGGGATTGTAGGTGTACCAGCCTATCTATCGGTTAAGGGGACCTCTTCGGAAAGACTGTGTCTCGGTCATACGTTTCTCAAACACCATGCAATGCGAGAAATACAACGGAGGATATCGAGTCTTGTGGGGAAAAGTGCGCAAACCTCTGTAGAGTGTACAAACTAATCATGGTTAGGTGTTTCCGGATATGGACATCTTGAGTATCTGGTTCTTGGATTATCATATGGATCTCATCACTCTAAATAAATTTTGTTGGGTTGATAATTATTTTTAATTGGGATTGAGTTGGAGGAACCTTTTCAATGTTGTTCAACTACCATGATAGTTAAATAAAATATATTCCTTTGTTGTAGGGAAAAATTAGCTTTTCGCAAAACATTTTAACCATAGAGCCTCCACCAGCCATATATGCATGTAGTGATAGTTTTTATCTGTTCATTACTCTCCTGTGTTACAATGCCAGCATATTCCATGTGCTGACCCGTTTTCGGGCTGCAACGTATCATGTTGCAGACTTTTCACATGAGGAGTAAGGTGTGATAGGTCATTTGTCATGCACTCAGCTATGTCGTTGGAGTTGATGGACTCACTTTATCTTCCAAGCCTTCCGCTGTTATCGTATTAGATGGCCTTAAGCCATATTTACTGTAATAAGTTCTCTCTTGAGACATTCGATGTAATAAGTGTGTGATTGCCACTCTGTTATAAATCCTTCGAGTACTGTGTGTGTCAGCATTACCGATCCAGGGATGACACCGAAGCACAGAGACTTGACCGTTTGAGGTCAGGTCGCTACAAGATGGTATCAGAGCACATGCTGAATGTAGGACACGACCACTAAGAAAAGACATAGGCCACTTTTCTCTACTCATTTCTGACTCCTCTCCATTTTCTACTCTTTAGGATGTCGGACTCAAGGAATAAGTTTGCACAACCGGATGAAGACACACCTTTTGGAAGACACTTGAAGGAAGTCACTAGGTACCTGAACATTGGAATACCAAGCTTCACTGAGACCTATACCGCCACTTTACCAGAAGAGGAGCGCTGGATGATTCAAGTTCAAGTTCCAGGAAGGACATTCACACCAGTCACTTAACCCATAGAGTTTTCCTTTGATGCACCCACCTGGAGTCTAGGCAAGAGTATGGCCACCCACATTGCTATAAGACGCATCAGCGAAGTTTACCACAAGGAGCTTAAGGACACTATCTACCAGATATGTGGGTGCCGAGATGAGCAATGGGAGATGATCAGCACCAGGAAGGACAGGTCCATTGTAGCATTCATCCAGGAATAAAACCATCACATTCGTCGCCAGGAGAACCAGATGTGCGCAAGCAGGATAGATTTGCAGAAGGCGGTGAACATGATCACAGAGCTAGAAGAAGAGCTTAAGTCTACACACGATGGATATGAGGAGGAAATGATGATACTTGTGGAGAAGAATGACGACATAACAAGGAAGCTAGGAATTTTCATGGGAGACCCCGTGCCAGGAGGAGAAGACGACGAACCTAAGGAGATTCTTTCTGAAGACTACATCATCATCATCGACACCAACTCCGGCCCTGATAGTAGTGATGATGACTATGAAGACGAAGCTAGAGTGGATATCATGGACTCTTCCACCGATCAAAATTTCTAGTAGACCACCATACTATTAGTAGTACTCCCCATGTAAATATTAGTAGTCTGAGCACTATAACGATAGTTAGACCGATTGTATGCCCTTGCTTGATTAATTGAGTGATATGATATGATTGTGTTTGTCTCATGTGCATATGGGTAGTGTTTTCTCATTAGACCTCATTCTACTCTAATCTCTTCCCTCTAAACCCATCAGATGCCTCCGAGACGTGACCCCGGGTTTGCCTTCCCACCGGAGCTCACTCAGTTGATCCAGCAGCGGAATACATTGATACAGTTGCTAGTTCAGAACCAAGGCAACAACAACAACAAGCCTCCGCCACCACCACCAGTTGACAACTTAGCCCGCTTTCTGAGGTTGCAGCCGCCGGTGTTTTCCAGTAGCACCGAGCCAACAGTTGCTGATGATTGGCTACGTATGATTGGAAGGGAGTTAACCATTGCCGGTTGCACAGATGCTGAGAAGGTGCGTTTTGCCACACACCAATTGGATGGACCCGCAGCCGCATGGTAGGAGAATTACACAACCACTTTTCCTATAGCCAATGTCACTTGGGAGCAGTTTCAGCAAGCATTCCGCACAGCCCACGTGTCCACTGGAGCTATGAGCATGAAGAAGCATGAGTTTTGCAACTTACGCCAAGGGAACCGTACTGTAGGCCAATACGTGGAGGAGTTTAGTAAGTTATCCCGCTATGCTCCAGATGATGTGGCCACAGATGCCGCGAAGCAGAAGAAGTTTATGGAAGGGTTGAATGATGGGATGAGTATGCAGTTAATGGTGGCCACATTTAACAACTACCAGGAGTTGGTAGATAAAGCTCTCATGATCGAAGGGAAGCAACAATAGATAGAGAGCCGCAAGAGGAAATATGGACAAGGGAAGTACAATTCAGGAGCTCAGCAGAAGCCTCGCTTTACCCCGAACTCGGGAGGGCTTACCCATAACCATGGAGGCCACACTCACAATGGAGGAAGTTCTCATAATCATAATGGCCCAAAGAATGGGAATGGGAATGGAGCAAGCAGCAATGAGAACCGCTCCAATCCAGCCACACCTGCCAAGAGGGACCTAAGCCATGTTACTTGTTTCAAGTGCGGGAAGACTGGACACTATGCCACTGAGTGCCCTGAAGCGAAGAACGAAAATGGTAATGGGAGCTCTGGGAAGAAGCCCAATCCATTTAACAAAGGACAAGTGAACCACGTGAACGTGGAGGAGGTTGAAGAGCAACCTAATGCAGTTATCGATAAGTTTTTAGTTAAGTCGTTTACCACAATCGTTCTTTTTGATATTGGTGCATCACATCATACATATCAAGGGGATTTGTGGATAAGTATAAGTTGCCCACTAAAGTTCTTAAGACACCTATGCTAGTAACCTCACCTGGAGCCGAGTATATGGCAATCAGTGGATGTTTTCAGATGCCATTAACCATAGGTAGTCATGTTTTCCCCTCTGACCGTATAATTCTAGAGTCGTAAGGATTGGATGTGATACTAGGAATGGATTGGCTGTCGATGTATGGAGGAAACATCGATTGCGCCAGTAAGTTAATTCTACTTACCACCCCGGAGGGAAAAAGGATCAAGTATGTATCCAGGCATGTGCCAAGGAGAACCCAAGTAAATTCTCTCACCGGAGTTGTTCAGGAGGAAGTGCCTGTTGTGAAGGATTACCCAGATGTATTTCCAGAGGAATTACCAGGCATGCCGCCAGATCGAGACATAGAGTTTTTGATAGAGCTGTTGCCAGGCACCGGGCCTATATCAAAGAGACCATACCGGATGCCCGCGAATGATTTGGAGGAGATCAAGAAACAGATTAAGGAGTTATTGGAGAAAGGTTACATTCAACGAAGTTCATCACCATGGGGAGCCCCAGTGCTATTGGTTAAGAGGAAGGATAAGTCTCTGAGAATGGTTGTTGATTATCGGGCATTGAATTAACTGACAATCAAGAACAAGTACCCACTGCTGATGATCAATGATCTGTTTGACCAGCTGCAAGGAGCTAAAGTGTTTTCGAAGATCGATCTGTGATCAGGATATCACCAGCTGAAGATTCGAGAAAAGGATATACCTAAGACAACTTTTACCACAAGGTATGGGCTATATGAGTACACAGTTATGTCATTTGGATTGACTAATGCCCCTGCATATTTCATGAGTATGATGAATAAGGTGTTCATGGATAAGTTTGTTGTGGTGTTCATTGATGATATCTTGGTATACTCAAAGGATGAAGAGGAACACAAGGAACATTTGCATTTGGTTCTGGAGAAGCTCAGGGAACATTAGTTATATGCCAAGTTTAGCAAATGTGAGTTCTGGTTGAAGGAAGTTGGATTTCTTGGACATGTTATATCAGGAGAAGGTATAGCAGTGGACCCTACCAAGGTTAAATCAGTCACTGAGTGGTTGGCACCCACCTCAGTTGGAGAGATCCGCCGTTTTCTTGGACTCGCGGGATACTATCGGAGGTTCATTGAAAATTTCTCTAAGATTGCGAAGCCTATGACGAAGTTGTTAAAGAAGGACACTAAGTTCCATTGGACTAAAGAATGTGAAGCAAGTTTCCAGGAGTTGAAGAAACGTTTGAATACGGCCCCAGTGCTGATTCTACCGGATATACGCAAGGATTTCCAGGTGTATTGTGACGCATCTCACTTAGGACTTGGAGGAGTACTTATGCAAGACGGAAGAGTTGTTTCATATGCCTCATGACAACTTCGACCGCATGAGTTGAATTATGCCACGCATGATTTGGAGTTGGTAGCGGTAGTGCATGCGCTAAAAACCTGGAGACATTTTCTTATTGGGAACCATTGTGATGTGTACACGGATCATAAGAGTTTGAAGTACATTTTCACATAGAAGGAGTTGAACCTCAGGCAAAGGAGATGGTTGGAGCTTATAAAGGATTATGATATGAAATTACACTATCATCCAGGCAAGGCCAATGTCATAGCGGACGCTTTGAGCTGGAAGAGTTATGCTAATACCTTAGTAACATGAGGTTTGCCAAGGGAGTTACCAGAAGATTTCAGGGAGCTATGTTTAGAGATTATTCCTAGAGGTTTTACAACCATGGAAGTTCACTCGACATTGTTGGGAAAGATTCGAGAAGCCCAGAAGGAGGATAAAGAAATTGTCGAGATAAAGGAGAAGATGAGTGAAGGCAAAGCCAAAGGTTTTCGTGAGGATGAGCACGACACCTTGTGGTTTGAGGATCGTATATATGTGCCCAATAATGCAGAGATTAGGAAGTTGATACTACAGGAGGCTCATGACTCACCATACTTGATACATCCCGGAAACACCAAGATGTATTTGGATTTGAAGGAGCATTTCTGGTGGACTGGAATGAAGAAAGATATTGCCGAGTATGTAGCCATATGTGATGTGTGTCAGAGAGTGAAGGCAGAACATCAGAAGCCAGCAGGATTGCTGCAGCCTATGTCGATACCCGAATGGAAGTGGGATAAGCTTGGCATGGATTTTATCACCGGGTTACCCAGGACCCGATCGGGATATGATTCTATCTGGGTAGTAGTGGACTGCTTGACCAAAGTAGCTCACTTTATCCCAGTGAAAACCACATATACAAGTGCGAAGTTGGCCAAGATATACATGACCAGGATCGTATGTCTGCACTGAGTTCCGAGGACCATCGTATCAGATAGAGGAACACAGTTTACTTCAAAGTTTTGGCACCAACTGCACCAGACTTTGGGAACCAGGCTAGAGTTCAGTATAGCTTTTCACCCGCAGACAGATGGACAGACTGAGAGAGTCAATCAGATTCTGGAGGACATGTTGAGAGCTTGTGCGCTAGACTACGGGTCTAGTTGGGATGATAATTTACCCTACGCGGAGTTCTCGTACAACAACAACTACCAGGCCAGTTTGAAGATGGCACCATTTGAAGCCCTATACGGAAGAGGATGCCGAACACCGTTGATGTGGGATGAAGTTGGAGACCACTAGTTGTTTAGACCGGATTTGATTAAGGAGTCCGAAGAGAAGGTTAAGCTTATTCGAGATAGACTGAAGGTAGCTCAGTTCAGACAGAAGAGTTATGCAGACTTGAAACACAAGGAGGTAGTCTATGAAATCGGAGACATAGCATATATGTGAGTGTCACCTCTGCGAGGAGTTAAGCGTTTTGGAGTTAAGGGAAAGTTAGCCCCGAGATTTGTAGGGCCGTACCGAGTTTTGGAACACATGGGAGAGGTTGCCTACATGTTGGAGTTACCCGAAGGACTGTCAGGAGTACATGATGCATTTCACGTTTCCCAGTTGAAGAAGTGTCATGCTGAGATGGCCGATATTCCTCTCAGAGATACAGTGCCCCTAGAAGCAATTCGGTTAGACAGTGATTTGACATATGAGGAGAAACCAGTTAGGATTCTCAAATTTACCAGTCGAGTTACCCGTAGCAAGGTTATCAAGTTTTGCAAAGTTCAGTGAAGCCACCATACCGAGGACAAAGCCACTTGGGAACGAGAGGATGATCTACTCAAAGACCACCCACACCTATTCTCTAGCCAACCCGAATCTCGAGGGCGAGATTCATCTTAAGGGGGGTAGGTTTGTAACATCCCAAATTTTCAATTTGGAATGTTATACATAGGTCATTCATGCATATCATACTTATTTGCATTTCGTTTTGTGATCCTCGAAATCCTAAGCAACTCAAGGACCCTCGGAGAGAGTTGGGGATTTTCCTAGTTCTCATATTTGAACTTTCCTCAAATATCGAAACAAGGATCACTTTGGTTTTAATTATTTTTCTCTCCGAAAATATTTCAATTTAAAATTATATGAGAGGAGATAATATTACTTCTCGAAAATAAATGAAATATCGGAGGAAAAATATTAAATCAAATAAATAAATTTTATTTGGATTTTACTACAATTTTATTTGAATTAGGAAAATACACATTTTTCAACATTTCATTAGAGGCCCAAATAAATGTTCACCTTATCAGGCATATTTTTAGAGGACGGGGAAAATTTATTTTGGAATTTTTGGAATCTGTTTAGTATTTCTTTTCTTCGTTTTTCTGCGCGTCAGAATTTTTTTAAAGAAACAAACCGCCTTACCGGCCCGTGTCCGCCTGGGACACCGACCCGACCGGCCCTCTTTAAAGGCCGAAGGCCCGAGCCGCCAGCCCCACGCGCGATCCGCCCGAAACCCCAGCCGCCTGATCCACCGCCAGCCCCGCCGCCCGATCCGCCCCGCCGCCGCCGACACCGGACGCTGCCGCAGCCCCGCTGCCGGCCGCTGCCGCCCGCCGCCGCTGTAGTACGCCGCCGCCGCCGTCCCGTTCTACGAGGTAGCCGCCGTTTTTTAAAAACCGATTGGTTTTTCGTAAACCTAGATCTCGTTTTTTTAGAATCGGTTTTATTTCGGTTTCATGGTTTATTTATTTTGCGGACGTTCGTTTGCATGTTTGTTTTAATGAACGCCGTTCATCCGTTAGCCGCAGACAACGAACGTTCATACGTTAGCCTATTCGTCAGTTTTTCTTTTTCTAGGGTTTTCCGTGATTATTTTTGATCGCGATTTTCGTCCCGATTTTCGTTTTAGTTTATCTTTTCGCCTGTTTGTCGGAATCAGGCGATTCAAGCGCCTGGATCTTCGTCTCGAAGCCCTCTTTCTGTTTAACGAACTTGAACAAGATTTTGGCACTTTAAAATTTGACTTTAGTCTAGATTAGTAATCGGATCTTGTTTCTTTCGCAGTTTGAGTTTCGTTGCTCCGTTTGATTTGATTCTTTTTGCAAACCGGAGTTCTTCAGTTGAACTTTCTGGTTAGATCTTCTTATTTGAGTTTTACCCATGCATCTTTGCTGGATTGCTTATGTATGCTATTGTTTTTGTGATAGAACACCCGGAGTGTGAATCATGCTACTACGAGTCTCTAGGATTTGCAGATCGTCAACAAGGCAAGTAACACTTTGATCATACCCCTTTATCACCCAGTTTTTGTGCATTAGTTTCAACCCTCACACATTGCATGAGTAGGATCTCTTAACTTGTGGGTCTAGGAAGTAGATGATGAGGTAGAACCTATTACCTGCTTTATTATCAAACCCTAGGAGTTACTTCTACGCTATGCTTATACTGCCATGCTATGCTCGTAGACGTGGATTGGGTTTGAGTGTATCCATGACAGTCGAGAGATTGTTAATTAATGGTTGAACTTAAGGTGGCAACTTTAATACACATCTGGGTGGATCGCTTGTGGGCACCTGGAGAATCCAATGTTGTCCTAGGATATCCCAGAGTACCCGTGTGATCATCCTACGGTCTGCCACCCAGGCTCAAAGGGATCATAAGATTATTTCATGCTAGAAACTTCCGTATGCAGCCAAAAGGGATCATAAGTTGTGGGAAACCTTTACATGATGGTCTAGCAGATGTAGGGGATTGTAGGTGTACCGGCCTATCTATCAGTTAAGGGGACCTCTTCGGAAAGACTATGTCTCGGTCATCCGTTTCTCAAACACCATGCAATGCGAGAAATACAACGGAGGAGATCGAGTCTTGTGGGGAAAAGTGCGCAGACCTCCGCAGAGTGTACAAACTAATCATGGTTAGCCGTGTCCCCGTTTATGGACATCTTGAGTATCTGGTTCTTGGATTATCATATGGATCTCATCGCTCTAAATAAATTTTGTTGGGTTGATAATTATTTTTAATTGGGATTGAGTTGCAGGAACCTTCTCAATGTTGTTCAACTACCATGATAGTTAAATAAAATATATTCCTTTGTTGTAGGGAAAAAATAGCTTTTCCCTAAACATTTTAACCATAGAGCCTCCACCAGCCATATATGCATGTAGTGATAGTTTTTATCAGTTCATTACTCTCCTGTGTTACAATGCCAGCATATTCCATGTGCTGACCCATTTTCGGGCTGCAACATATCATGTTGCAGACTTTTCAGACGAGGAGTAAGGTGCGATAGGTCGTTTGTCATGCACTCAGCTGTGCCGTTGGAGTTGATGGACTCACTTTATCTTCCAAGCCTTCCGCTGTTATCGTATTAGATGGCCTTAAGCCATATTTATTGTAATAAGTTCTCTCTTGAGACATTTGATGTAATAAGTGTGTGATTGCCACTCTGTTATAAATCCTTCGAGTACGGTGTGTGTCAGCATTACCGATCTAGGGATGACACTAAAGCATAGAGACTTGACCGTTTGAGGTCGGGTCGCTACACCTATCTAGGGATTGAGCAAGATCCCTCAAGTAAGTTGTCATCGGTGCAAAAAGGCAATAAAAATTGCTTCTAGAAGTGTGAGATCATTTGGTGTAAGATAAAATTGAGTGTTTACGAAATTGGATGACAAAGAATAAAAGCGGCAGACTGCATAATAAAGGTTGTCATCTTAAGGGGCAATACAACGTGACGTGCTCTTGCACTAAGGGATTGAGCATACAAACAAATAAGCGCATGGCAACCTCTGCTTCCCTCTGCGAAGGGCATATCTTTTACTTTTATGCAAAGAGTCAAAGTTTTTCTCTCTATTCCTTTTATTTTTCTCCTTTGGCAAGCATCATGTGGTGAGGAAAGATCTAGGCACATATGTCGAGTTGAATATAGATGGCATGAGTTATTATTGTTGACGTCACTCTCAAGGTGAGTATGTTGGAAGGCGAAACTATAAGCCCCTATCTTTCTATGTGTCTGGTTGAAACGTTTTGCTTAGGGGTATGAGGTGAGTGTTAGCAATCATAGAAGACTATATGATGGTTGAGTATGTGGACTTTACTAAAGGCTCCTACACGTGACCCTTCCTGAAAAGATGATGAATTGTAGTTGCAAAGTTGACTAAGAACATAGTTTGTTGGTTTCTAATAGAGTTGTTGCTTTATACTTCGATTGTGTGATGAACTATTACTTATTCATGAGAAGTATATGATAAAAGTTCTATGATAAAAGTCCTATGTTTAATTTTGTTGTTGTTATAATAGTCAACATGATGCTTCTATGTCCGTATTTTGTTTTTATCGACACCTCTCTCTCAAAGCATGTGGACATGTTTTTGATTTTGGTTTTCGCTTGAGGACAAGCGAGGTTTAAGCCTGGGGGAGTTGATACGTCCATTTTGCATCATGTTTTCTTACTACTATTTATAATGTTTTTATCCATAATAATGCTTTTTGGAGTAAATCTAATGCCTTTTCTCTGATTATTTGCAAGGAACACACCAAGAGGGAGAATTCTGGCAGCTGGAAATCTAGACCTGGAAAAGCTACATCAGGCCACCTATTTTGCACAACTCCAAATGAGCTGAAACTTCATGGAGATTTTTTATAGATTATTTAAGAAATACTGGAGCCAATAAACACCAGAGGGGCCCACCAGGTGGGCACAACCCACTGGGTGCGTCAGCCCCCCCAGGCGCGCCCTGGTGGGTTGTGGCCTCCTCGACCCACCTCCGGTGCCCATCTTCTGGTATATAAGTCATTTTGACCTAGAAAAAAAATAAGAGGAGGACTTTTGGGACGAAGCACCACCGCCTCGAGGCGGAACTGGGGCAGGGGCACTTTGGCCCTCCGGCGGAGCGATTCCGCCGGGGGAACTTCCCTCCCAGAGGGGGAAATCATCGTCATCATCATCACCAACAACTCTCCCATCTTGGGGAGGGCAATCTCCATCAACATCTTCAACAACACCATCTCCTCTCAAACCCTACTTCATCTCTTGTGTTCAATCTTGTTACCGGAACTATAGATTGGTACTTGTGGGTGACTAGTAGTGTTGATTACATCTTGTAGTTGATTACTATATGGTTTATTTGGTGGAAGATTATATGTTCAAATCCATTATGCTATTTAATACTCCTCTGATGATGAACATGATTATCATTTGTGAGTAGTTACTTTTGTTCTTGAGGTCACGGGAGAAATCATGTTGCAAGTAATCATGTGAACTTGATATGTGTTTGATATTTTGATAGTATGTATGTTGTTATTCCCTTAGTGGTCTCATGTGAACGTCGACTACATGACACTTCACCATATTTGGGCCTAAGAGAATGCATTTTGGAGTAGCAATTAGATGGTGGGTTGCGATAGTGACAAAAGCTTAAATCCCAGTTTATGCGCTATTCCGTAAGGGACCGATTGGATCCAAAAGTTTAACGCTATGGTTAGAATTTATTCTTAATACTTTTCTCGTAGTTGCGGATGCTTGCGGGAGGGTTAATCATAAGTAGGAGGTTTGTTCAAGCAAGAATAGAACCTAAGCACCAGTCCACCCACATATCAAATTATCAAAGTAGTGAACACAAATCAAACCAACATGATGAAAGTGACTAGATGAAATTCCCGTGTACCCTCAAGAACACTTTGCTTATCATAAGATACCATTTTGGCCTATCCTTTGTCTCAAAAGGATTGGGCTACCTTGCTGCACTTTTTTTACTATTATCGTTACAAATTATCTTGCTATCAAACTACTCGCTACTTACAATTTTAGCACTTGCAGACAATACCTTACTAAAAACCACTTGTCATTTGCTTCCGCTCCTCGTTGGGTTCGACACTCTTACTTATCGAAAAGAGCTAAAATTGACCCCCTATACTTGTGGGTCATTAGTAAACCGCTAGAATTGTAAATGATAGACTTGAGATAAGTGGGATTAAAGCGTTCATAGGGAGTCCTGAATCCCCTCTAGTGTGCATCTATAGCGGTGCCTAAACATAATTTTACTTCAGATTTCTAAGCCACTTTACATGTTTCTCTTTGTGGGCAGAGCCGGTACAGATATGTGCATACACGCGACAGCTCCGTGTCACATACGCCACCACCATTCTTCCCCACTCCAGTTATCAAACAGTAATTAAGGGGAAAGATGTCCCCGTGGACGTAGCCAAAGTGGTCTCCGTTTTACCGCCTGCTACAATGATACGCTACGAAGGGAGATGGGGCCTATCATGTCATCCACCTCTGCAACCACATAGTTCGCCAACAATAATAACCTTCTGTCTAAAGTTGGCATACATAGGATGGTCGACTTCACCCAATGTCAAGAAGATTATTGACATAAACATGAAAAGAGGATGTCAAATCTTAATATCAATCGATCTATTGCACACTAGGGTTTATCCATGTCCCCGAGAACTAAGGGAACTACTCACACATGAGGGAAACAAACATCATACCACCAAAGATGGGAAACATGAATGAATTGCACATGTAATACACAAGTTATTCCTTTAGGGTTCTTGATATTACAATAGGGGAAATATAGATGGTCATGATGATGACAATGGGGATGATGGTGGAGCCTTCTTGATGAAGATGGTGGAGGCGGCCTCCTCCTTGTCGGTTCCTCCCTCCGGATCACTCTGGAGTCTAGGGTTCCTTGTTCTGGATGAGTTTCTGGTGTCTCTGGGCGTCTGACTTATGATCCGTCTTCAAGGGGTGAGTATAGTTGATCCAGCGGTGGCGATGGCACTCCATATGAGCGCTCATAGGGGCGGGTGCAGTCGTATGGAAAGCCGTCTTTTGCTCTGGACATCCTGTCGACTGCTTCTTTGCCCATTTTGCTTCTTTCTCTTATGGTAGGTGATTATCACTTTAATTTTGTGATTCCACTACCATTTCTGAGATTTCTTCCATATAATAATATTTGGTCCAAAAAGCTTTATCTGAGGAAAACGACAAATAGAAGTGCGCGAACATGGTAAAATCCCACTAAGCCTATGGTGTGGGCACAAAAATACTAACAAAATAATCACATAATTTAGACTCATCAATCGTCCTCAAGCAACATAAAGAGAAATCTGAATCATAAGGACTTCATTTGTTTAAACTGAAATAACGAGAATGTTTTGGTTCACTTACGATCGGTATGCCCAGATAGCCCTCCGCTTCTTGACCTGAAAACTTAGTGTAGGTGTAGCGGTGGCATGATTATTGTGCAAGTGTTAGTGAAGCAAAGATAATCAACACAAAGTTTTTGATCTACTAGATAAAACAACTTTGCAACACTCAATTATGTTTTTCCTAGACATCACTTGCTTGCAGGGAATGCACGGAAGAGTTTTTCTTTAATGAAGCCATAAAAACATAAGTTAGGGAGTGAAAGGCATGTAGAAAAACATGACGCTAGAGTTCTCATAAACATACCCACAATTATCTCATTCTCAAGGCTCTCAAGCACTTTATTTCAATCACTTTTTGTTGAAACTTTGGTCGTCACGTGAAGGGATTATGCCAAATAAGTGATCATCCGTAGAGTTTCGATGTGGCTTAATTTTTTGGAACTATGGACCTTTGATGTATTTCTGTTTTGATATCTTTTGATCAGTGCCCTTTATTTACCACATACACAACAATTCAGGAGAAAGTCGAATAATATTCGTTTGTAGTGTGGCAACTACGTACGGTAGCAAACACATAACGAAAATCCGAGCCATAGCTCTGGTGGATTGTTCATTGGTCAGTGGAGACCTCGACATAACATCAATGAATGTCACAAAGTCACATTTACACATGTACATGTGCATATAGTAGCAGGGTCATGGCACCAGCGAGAAGCTGAAGCACCATGTAAGAGATACAGCACAACTTTTTGGCATAATCTCGTCCACCCTTCAAGTAAGTTCCTCTACACAATTTAATCCACAAGATCTATCAAGTCTATTAAAATTAACAACAAGGGGTTGAGCATTTCAAACATCATCTTCTCTACAATTTTTCTCAACACCCAAGTCTTTGAATAGTTTCTCTTGTGCATGGTTATTCTTAGTTAAGATCATTTCACTTAAAACAGTCCCACGACAAGTCTTGGTTATCTAGACTAAACAGAACAAAGGCTACAAAATTATTTCAGCTACTAGAACAAAACCTTTGTCTTATACTACTACTACATCTACTCTAAGTATATCAAGTGCAAAAGACGAGAGTTGCTACTTGTGAGTGATACGTCTCCAACGTATCTATAATTTTCGATTGTTCCAGGCTATTTTATTATCAATCTTGGATGTTTTATAATCATTTTATATCATTTTTTGGTACTAACCTATTGACATAGTGCCAAGTGTCAGTTCCTGTTTTTTCCGTGTTTTTTACATCGCAGAAAATCAATATCAGATGGAGTCCAAATGCCACGAAACTTTATAGATATTTTTTATGGACCAGAAGGAACATGTTGGGCCCTGGTTGCACCTGGGGGGATTCCCGAGGAGGGGACAACCCACCAGGGCGCGCCAGGAGGCCCAGGCGCGCCCTGGAGGGTTGTGCCCACCTCGGGTGCCCCCGGACCACCTCTTTGCTCTATAAATACCCCAAAAATACTAGAACCCTATAAGCATTGACAAAATATTCATCCAGCCGCCGCAGAGTCCAGAACCACCAGATCCAATCTAGACACCATCTCGGATGGGGTTCACCACCTCCATTGGTGCCTCTCCGATGATGCGTGAGTAGTTCTTTGTAGACCTTCGGGTCTGTAGTTAGTAACTAGATGGCTTTCTCTCTCTCTCTCTCTCTCTCTCTCTCGCTAATTTCTCAATACAATGGTCTCTTGGAGATCCATATGATGTAACTCTTTTTGCGGTGTGTTTGTTGGGATCTGATGAACTTCGAGTTTATGATCAGTCATATCTTTTTATATCCATGAAAGTTATTTGAGTTTCTTTGATCTCTTATATGCATGATCTCTTATAGCCTCGTATTTCTTCTCCAATATTTGGGTTTTGTTTGGACAACTTGATCTATTTATCTTGCAATGGGAAGAGGTGCCCGGTAGTGGGTTCGATCTTATGGTGCTTGATCCCAGTGATAGAAAGGGAAACAACACGTATTTATCATTGCTACTAAGGATAAAAATATGGGATCTATATCTACGCAATAGATAAACGGATCTTGTCTACATCATGTCATCGTTCTTATTGCATTACTCCGTTTTCCCATCAACTTAATACACTAGATGCATGCTGGATAGCGGTCGATGTGTGGAGTAATAGTAGTAGATGCAGGCAGGAGTCGGTCTACTAATCTTAGACGTGATGCCTATGTAATGGTCATTGCCTGGATATCATCATAATTATTTGAGGTTCTATCAATTGCCCAACAATAATTTGTTTACCCACCATTTGCTATCTTTGTCGAGAGAAGCCACTAGTGAAACCTACGGCCCCGGGTCTTCTTTCTCATATATTTGCTTGCGATCTACTTTTCCTTTTGCATTTTTATTCAGGTCTATTAAACCAAAAATACAAAAATACTTTGCTGCACTTTATTTTATTTACGATCTATTATTTCAATCTACTACAAATTTCTGGCATCGTTACCCAAAAGGGATTGACAACCCCTTTAACACGTCGGGTTATGAGGTGTTGTTATTTGTGTGCAGGTGTTGTTTACATTGTGTTGCTTGGTTATCCTACTGGTTCGATAACCTTAGTTTGATCACTGAGGGAAATACCTACCTTCGCTGTGCTACATCATCCCTTCCTCTTTGGGGAAATACCGACGTAGTCCTAGCAGACAGGAGCTTTCTGGCGCTATAGTCAGGGAGCAATCAAAAGGAATTTCTGGCGCCATTGCCGGGAGGATCTTCAACATATACCAGGTTCCTAATCACAAATCTCATCTCCTCGCATTTTTATTTGCCATTTGCCTCTTGTTTTCCTCTCTCCCACTTCACAAAAATTGATGTTTTTATTCGCCACTCTTTTTCGTTCGTCATTTTCTCGTTAGATCTATCACTTTGGTAGCAATCTTGTTTGCTACCTTTGCCTGTGTTACCATGTGCCTTCTATTTGCTTGCTAAAAATCTATTGATATGGATCCTCATCCACTTGCTAATCTTTTCAAAAGATTTGATTATGTTGAACCAATTGCTAGTGAGTAGAGTGCACTTGATTATCTTTATGAAGTTTTGCTTGAGATTCGTGAATCTGAAAATTGTGATGAAGAAATTTATGAAGTGATTCATGATAGCTCCTTGAATGAAAAGCATGATTGCAATGATTTTACTATAAATTCTATTAATGTCAATTGTGCTAATAATATGCAAAACCCCAAGCTTGGGGATGCTAATTTTTATATGTCCACTACTTATTGCAATGATCATGATTGGGGTGATTTTTCTTATGATCTTGAAAATTTATTTAAGCCTCATGATGAATATTAAAAGTGGGTTTGGAAGAGTGTAAACTCTAGGTAATAATGATCCCACTACCTTGGAGTATGTTCAATATTATGATTTTTTTTGATAAAAGTGGGCTTGGAGAGGTCATGACTTTATTTGATGATAATCCCACTATTTTGGAAGAGTGTCAACTTTGCATGCATGTGGATCATGAAGAGAAAATTTTATATGATAGATATATTGTTGAATTTGAGTATGATCCTACATGTAATTATTATGGGAGAGAAAAATATGGTTGTGGAAATTTTCATGTTACTAAATTACCTCTCGTTATATTGAGATTTTCAACATTTTATTCCTCTCCTTTGCACATGCTGGATATATGTTGTCTTGACAATTTGTTTTCCTATAAAGTTCCCATGCATAGGAAGTATGTTAGACTTAAATGTGTTTGTCACATGTTTCACGATGCTCTCTTTGTGTTTCAATTATTATGTTTCGTGTGAGCATCATTGAAATCTTTATGCCTAGCTAAGGGCGTGAAACAATAGCGCTTGTTGGGAGGCAACCCAATGAATAAATTTTATTTTTGCTTTTTGATTCCAGTTTTTGTGTGAGCAGAATTATGCTACTGTTATGATTGTGTTTTTTATGTTTCAATTAGTGTTTGTGCCAAGTAAAGCTTTTAGGATCTTCCTGGGTGATAGTTGTTTGATCTTCCTGAAAAAACAGAAACTTTTACGCTCACGAAATTAATTTTCCTTTTTTAGAGAGCGATAAAATACCCATTCCACTTGCAGTAGATCAATATACAAATTTCTCAGGTCTTCCTAACTTTTCAGAATTTTTGGAGTTACAGAAGTATTCGAAATAGTCAGATTTCTGCAGACTATTCTGTTTTGGCAGATTCTGTTTTCTTTGTGTTGTGTGCTTATTTTGATGGCTCTATGGTTTTCTTTGATGAGTTTTTGCCACAGAAAAGTTGGAATACAGTAGATATAATACAAAAAAATATGAATTGGTTTGATACAGTACTTATAGTAGTGATTTATTATTCTTATACTAACAAATCTCATGAAGGTTTTGTTGAGTTTTGTGTGATTGAAGTTTTCAAGTTTTGGGTTATCTTACGATGGATGAAAGAAGGATAGAAGAGCCTAAGCTTGGGGATGCCCCGGAATCCCAAGCTATTATCCAAGAATGAGCAACCAACTAAGCTTGAGTATGCCCCCGAGTGGCATCCCCTATTTCTTCTAACGACCATCGGTATTTTACTTGAGACTATATTTTTATTCGTCACATGATATGTGTTTTGCTTGGAGAATCTTGTATGATATGAGTCTTTGCTTGTTTTATTATGTGTTTTAAGCATCAATCCTTGCTGGACACACCTATTTGAGAGAGCCAAAATTAGTTCATGACTTTTTAGAATTGCTCTCTATGCTTTACTTAAATTTTTATGAGCAATGGGCTTGCTCTAGTGCTTCACTTATATCTTTTTGAGCATGGTGTGCTTAGTATTTTTGAATAAATGTTCTCTTGCTTCATTTAGATTTATTTGAGAGTTAGTAAAATTTTGAAGAAATTCTCTCTTGCTTCACTTAAATTATTTTGAGAGAAAGAAAATTTGTTATGCTCATGATCTTCACTTATATTTGTTTGAGCTTATGAAAAGCAACGCATGAAAATTAGTCCCAAAGTGATAGATATCCAAGAAGGATAAAGAAAAAAAATTCATGAAGATCATTGGACAAAATAAACTTGATTCTTAGTAATAGTTTTGAGATATGATGATGTGATATGTGAGTTATGTTGATGACCAATTGTGCTCTAGTAAGAATATTGGTGTTAAGGTTTGTGATTCCCTATGCATGCACGAAAGTCAATAGTCATGCAATGAAAATTATGTCCTAGTTGTGGTGTACTATTCGGTGTTAATTATGCTTAATGCTTGCTTATGAGATTATCCGTTTCTTGGTTGGTCGCTTCCCAATCTTTTGCTAGCCTTCATTTTGCACCAAGTATGATCTCTACTTGTGCACCCAAAATCCTTTAAACCAGTTTTGCCACATGAGTCCACTATATCTACCTATATGAGGCATTCTTTTGCCGTTCTAAGCAAATTTGCATGTGCCATCTCTAATTTTGAAAATAAACTTCTCTTTTGTGTGTTTGTTTCGCTCGCGGAACGGTAACGGGTGGCTAATATTTTCCATGCTGGATGTGTTATTTTCAAGATGAGTGTTTATTCACTTGTCATTGTATGAGAGTAAGGCAAAGGTCTTGGGGATGCCCAGTCCCGAAATGCAAAAATGAATTTACTTTATGTTGTCAAATAATAAATTCCTTGGAAAGTGTTGGTATGGAGGGCACCCATGGATACGGTTAGCCATGGAAAGTGAAAGTATGGTGGAAAAGGAATAAATTTTATTTCCTGTTTGGGAACCGCCTATGGCATATCTAGCCTGGAAAGTGTTGGGAACTCTAAGTCATTTTCGTTGGTGGGATGGATACACCTCCCAAAATGTTTTTATCTCTAATTTTTCGCTTTGAGCTCTGGCACCTCTACAAATCCCTACTTCCCTCTGCGAAGGGCCTTTCTTTTACTTTATGCAATTTTTATTTTGAAATTGAGTCTCCATCTTCTCTTATAAAAGCTCCAACTAGGAGGCAATATGATCGTACTTAAGTATTGGGTGTAGCTAATATTCGAGTGTGTTTCATGAATGGATCAATGTTTGAGCATGATGGGCTAGGGATAACTTATTTTAGCATTGATATTTTGAAAGACATGGTTGCTTGTTGATATGCTTGAGTATCTATATTATTATGTCAAAACTAGACTATTTCTTTGAATCACATAAAAAGTCCAAATGTCCATGCTATAAATAAAAGAATATGATATGACATGTTAAACAACACTCCACATAAAAAATTCTGTTTTTATCACTTACCTACTCGAGGACGAGTAGGAGTTAAGCTTGGGGATGCTGATACGTCTCCAATGTATCTATAATTTTTGATTGTTCCATGTTGTTTTATTATCAATCTTGGATGTTTTATAATCATTTTATAGTCATTTTATATCATTTTTTGGTACTAACCTATTGACATAGTGCCAAGTGCCAGTTCCTGTTTTTTCCGTGTTTTTCACATCACAAAAAATCAATATCAGGTGGAGTCCAAATGCCACAAAACTTTACAGAGATTTTTTATGGACCAGAAGGATCATGTTGGGCCCTGGTTGCACCTGGGGGGAGTCCCGAGGAGGGGACAACCCACCAGGGCGTGCCAGGAGGCCCAGGCGCGCCCTGGTGGGTTGTGCCCACCTGGGCGCGCCAGGAGGCCCAGGCGTGCCCTGGTGGGTTGTGCCCACCTGGGATGCCCCACGAACCGCCTCTTTACTCTATAAATACCCCAAAAATACCAAAACTCTAGAAGCGTCGATGACATATTCATCCAGCCGCCGCAGAGTCCAGAACCACCAGATCCAATCTAGACACCATCTCGGATGGGGTTCGACACCTCCATTGGTGCCTCTCCGATGATGCATGAGTAGTTCTTTGTAGACCTTCGGGTCCGTAGTTACTAGCTAGATGGCTTTCTATCTCTCGCTGATTTCTCGATACAATGGTCTCTTGGAGATCCATATGATGTAACTCTTTTTGCGGTGTGTCTGTTGGGATCTGATGAACTTTGAGTTTATGATCATTCATATCTTTTTATATCCACAGAAGTTATTTGAGTTTCTTTGATCTCTTATATGCATGATCTCTTATAGCCTCGTATTTCTTCTTTGATATTTGGGTTTTGTTAGGCCAACTTGATCTATTTATCTTGCAATTGGAAGATGTGCCCGGTAGTGGGTTCGATCTTACGGTGCTTGATCCCAGTGAGAGAAAGGGAAACAACACGTATGTATCATTGCTACTAAGGATAAAAAGATGGGATCTATATCTACGCAATAGATAAACAGATCTTGTCTACATCATGTCATCATTCTTATTGCATTATTCCGTTTTTCCATGAACTTAATACACTACTCAATGAAGAAAATTTGTTATGCTCATGAGAGTTATGACGATATCTAAGGCAACGATCATGTATATAGGCATCACATCCGAGACAAGTAGACCGAAACGACTATGCATCTCCTACTATTGCTCCACACATCGCCCGCTATCCAGCTTGCATCTAGTGTACTAAGTTCATGAAAAAACGGAGTAACACCGTAAGCAAGATAACATGATGTAGACAAGATAAACTCACACATGAAATAAATCCCATCTTGTTACCCTTAATAGCACCGATGGATGCGTTTCATGTCTCTTTCTGTCACTGAGATTGAGCACCGCAAGATCGAACCCATCACAAAGTACCCCTTCCCATGGCAAGATAAATCAATCTAGTTGGCCAAACCAAACCAATAAATTGGAGAAGAAATATGAGGCTATAATAATCATGCATAAAAGAGTTCAGAGAAAACTCAAATAATATTCATGGATAGATCTGATCATAAACTCACAATTTATCGGATCCAAATAAACACACCACAAAAACTCATTACATCAAATAGATCTCCAAGAACACCGAGGAGAACATTATATTGAAGGTTAAAAAGAGAGTATAAGCCATATAGCTACTAACTATGGACCCATAGGTCTGTGGTAAACTACTCATGCATCAGAGGAGGGGCAGCAAGGATGATGAAGAACACCTCAGTGATCGTTCCCCCTCTGGCAGAGTGCCGAAAAAGGCCTCTAGATGGGATCTCATGGTTTTGGAACTTGCAGCGGCGGAATAAGTATTTTATGGACTCCTTGGTAGGTTTTTTTGATTTTAGGGTATTTATAGAGGCAGAGGTAGGTCAAATGGAGGCTTGTGAGCCCCACTGATGTAGGATGGAACCCTATATGGCCGATCTTTCATGAAAGGAGCGGACCCCGTGAAGAACACGAAGAACACGAGGGGGAAAACGAGGGAAATCACGAGGGGAAACACGAGAGAATCCCTCAAATAGACAAGAAACAATCACACATGTGCTAGATCCATGAACACAAAGAGATACATGGTGCAAATCCAACAAAGGATGATACATAGGGTAACCGGTTCTTCTCCATAGAGGAGGTCTTGAATCCATAAGGGAATCTTCCCATAAAGGGGTCTTGAATCCAAGGTGGATCTTCTCCAAAGAGGGGCTGCGGTCTCTCTCAAGGAGTAGATCTGATATGGATGAGCGGAGCTCTATCTCACAAATGAGCTAACACAATGCTAACCCTAACTAGAAGGGGGTGGAGGAGTATATATAGGCCTTAGCCACGAAGGGGTAAGGGGGAGAGGATACATGGGCCCTTGGCCCATTCTCTACGCACAAGCTGGGGCCGGATGTCTGGGATGGGGGCCGGATGTCCGGGACTTCGGGACGGGCCGGATGTCTGGGGCAAGGAGCCGGATGTCCGAGCTGGCCTGGGTCTTCCAGATGCATTCAATGATGGAGGGGCCGGATTTCCGGGTGATGGGGGCCGGATGTCCGGGGCTTCGGGAGGAGCCGGATGTTCGAGGTGATGGCCGGATGTCCGGGCTGCGCTGGGCCTTTGTGGTGCTCTCTGGATGGCCGATGCCGGATTTCCAGGGGTCGGGCCGGATGTCCGGCCGCTGTAGTAGCTGGCCCTTCTTCCTTCACTTCCGTGCACGCTTGGCCTTGGTCCTTGGGCTCTCCATGGTCTCCTCGGGTGTACCTGAGTATGCACAAGGTCCGCGCTTGAAGTACCATCCCTGTCTTACATGCAGAAAGGGAAGATTCGGAAAGGAGCGAGTTCACCTTAGGTGCAAAGGCGTATGCTTGAGTGTACATGGGGATGATCGTAGGATGATCCGCATCATCTCCCCTCCCTTAGGAAAGATCCGACCTCGGGTCGTGATCCTCATCACCATGGAAACGGTTGTTGTGGTCGGACTTATAGTTGGGCGGAGTTGAAAATATTGCGCAATCAAAGTACTCCAAGTTGTCGCCGGAGTGGTATACATGCAAGAAAAGAAAACACAAATGACACTCGAAAATACAATGGTTAGCGCACACAAAGTGTCCATCAAGGAAGTATGAGTCCGTGCGGCAAGAATGTTCGTAACAAAACACATGAAGCTTAGCAAGATGATATGGAATGAGATGTGAATCATTCATGGGAGCAAAAGCATTCATTATGCCTGTGTTGTGAATATGATCAATGCAACCACGATGCAAAATGATGTCATAGTGATACGGTTTATCAATAGCATGAATATGGTAATGGATGCTCAATGTGATGTGATCATGCAATTGATGGTAGGCAATAAGATCATGATGTATGAATATGCCATCAAGGTATATCACAACAAATTTGCTAAGGAAGTGCACAAGCTCATATATCATGGATGACATGGGAATACAAGATGCAACAAGGCAATCATAATGTGAGTCAATCCATGCATAAGATGCAAATTTTTTATGGGTGGTGGTGTACTATAGCTCGATGTCGTGGTAGAAGTGGTGGTCCGGTGGCGAAGTCTGAGCACTCCACAATTTGAAGGTCCATAGAGCCAATCTCCAATGTTTCTCCTCCGTTCGCGAGATGTATCATGTAGACAACAAGAAGTAGACAACAATGAAAGAGTGACCCATCCAATATGCGTATTTGAGGATGGCTCAAAGGGAATGAGTTCACCTTTATTAGAATTTCAAAAATGTTGGTGTCGTGCATCGTGTACGCCTTCACATGACCAAGTTGTCGCGTGATGGCACCACCTTGTGAATCCTTCAAAACGAAAGAACATGAAAAACACTCAGAAAAACAAATGAGGTTAGCGGTAGTGCAAAACCTATCATTCGTGTGGTAAGATACCCAACAAGTGTATGCATCATGCTCATCATAAGAAAGGATAAGGGAGCATGTCATAGTATGGAGGCATATGATGCGAGAACAACCAAATACAATAGGCTCAATCAAGCTAGCATGCATCACAAGTAAAGTGTCCAAGTCTCCAAGATCAATAATCATAGATGCAACAATTGGAGGCAAGCAACAATGAACAAAATATATCATGTGAGAGGCATGAACATATACGTCATCAACCCAAGAAAGCAACTAATAATGGAACATGGGTGATGCAACAAAGCAAGCAATCATATGAATCAAGGAAAGCAAGCTAGTAGTGCGAAGATGCAACGTACTAGAAGGAATCATGTCAAGTATGTCATGTGTGCAAATGGTAGTCATGAATAATGCACAAGACACATCACAAGCATGAAGGCAAGATATGAGCAAAATATCATCAATAGCATGAGGCACATGATAAACATGGCAATAGTAACAATGATCTCCACAAAGCATGCAAATACACATAGGAGTAGCATAATGGTGAATCATGGGTAGATGCAAGCAAGGGTCACAATTGCATGGCAAAGACATAGAAACAAGCATAGCATGCAAAGTGAACACGAGAAAATGGGCATAACGTAACAAGTGCTATATAGCACATAGCCGAGTGAGAGACAAGTAGAATAGATGCGCGTAGTCGTTGCACGAAGAGAACGGTGGGAAGGATAGTTCACGGGATCCCAAGTCATCTTTGCTCTCAAGAGCTCATTTCGTCAACTCTTGGGATTGAGAGGTTGACGAGTATACGTGAGTACCTACACAAAACAAAGCCAAAGGGAAAATTGTGTGTGCATGGTATATATGTACACATCATCCATCATGATGCGCACGTGCAAGTGTTGGTTAGCACAAAATAGCCAATGCTCAAATAAATGAGATGCGTGATATAGAAACATGTCATCCATCATGATAGGTTTGTTGTTATGTATAGCATAATGGAGACTCAAATTGTGTAATGCATCATGGGAAATATGTAGAGCATTGTTATTCATGGAATGCATACGATGAAAGCAATTATGAGAGTCATGCAAAGTATGGAATGCATAAAAATATCCTAATATGTTTGAGGAAACTCTGGGGGTCTCCTCATGAGCATTAATGGAAATATCACATGGAGAATATTGACAACATTCAAAACAATGCATATTTGGAACAATGTGATCATGGCATGGTATAGATGAACTGCGCAAATCATGTAAAGGAAGCATGGAAATATCATCATATGAAAAACAAAAGCCAATGACCATCATCTCGTCATCTATGCCATAAGTACAAATGGGATTTATTTTAATGGGGCATGCATAGTTACTATGTTGAGATTGAAATGATGCAATATTGGAGATCTCACTCATAGCATATGACAAGTTTAATGGATTGCCAAACATGATGTGACCAAAAGAATTTTCACATGATATCCTATGGAGCATAACATCACAACTAGGAAACTCGACATGCTCGTCATCATATTCATCATAAATAGGTAAGTCATGACATGAGGAAGTCGCACTAGCATGAAGCATGGGTGTAGGTGTGTCAACATCATGCAAGCAATCATTCGTAAAATAGTCCACTAGTGGGACAAGAGAAGCACCATCACCTATGTTACCTTTAGAGCATTGCTCATGTGTTGTAGGTGAGGTGTCGAAGACCAAGTCGTTGTCATCTTCATCTTGATGGAACCATGTGGGGGTGCATCATCGTCCTCCATGGCCATCATTGTCTCCATTGGAGGTATGGACTCATCGAGGATAGGCGTGTCGTCATGTAGGAGACCTAGCACCAAAGAAGAAAACACACTTGGAGTAGAGGTTAGGTCGTTAGAAATAATAGTGGCCTCACGTGCCATGTCAACTACCTCACTCACTAAGTGTTGTGGCTCACTCACTCCCTCTTCGATTCTCTCACTCGTATGGTGGGTGGAGTCACTCAAATGGCTCTCAACCTCACATAGGATGTGTTGCACGCTCTCATGTGTGGGGCTAGTGGTGGTCACACTCATCCTCTCATAGGAAATGCACTCAATGTCACATATGGTGGAGTCACTTATCTCACTCATGGGGTGGTGTCTCTCCTTACATGGTAATTGGGACATCTCATCATATGTGGGTGTCGGAGAGATGTAGGTGCAAATGTCTCCATGCTCAATCATGTCGTAGTCGTAGTTGTGGATGAAGGCCGAAGATGGCACATCAGCACTCTCCTCTAAGATCGAAGATAAGGTCTCATTTGCGGTCTCGTAGCTTGACTCAGAGAATGAGTCCTTTTGGGGTGTCGTCTTCATGTAGTTTAAGAGGTTCATGCTCGTCGCCGTGGTCGAAGGGGATGGCCCTTGCGAGACCTTCTTGTCACCGCCTTGTTGTTGGAGGCCCATATGATGTGGCACCTCATAGCTCGTCTCCATGACCGATGGGAATTTCCCATGCTCGGCCATCTTCCTTGAGGGGCTTCCGAAGATGGAAGTGTCGCCCACGCTCGTAGGTGGTCACCTCGTTGGTGAAGATGTCTATGTGGGCGAACTCATGGGAAGTAGGCGAAGATGTCGTACGTCGAAAGGCGAAGATGCCTTGATAGCACTTGGCGAAGATGCTGAAGTGGTTGTTGTAGTCGTAGTGCCATCTTGGTTGTGGTTGTCTCGCGGTCTTCTTTTGTGCTCTTGAAGCTTGGACTTGGCGTGAAGTAGGGCTTATTGGGACTTGTGCATTTGCGCTTTGCGAGCATCTTCATGATGATGGTGTTGTTGTCGTGCTTGAGCTCGATGGCATTCATCGTCGTCGTGCACATGATGCTTGGAGGTGACTTGCCCTTCATAACGATGTGTATCACGAACGTGATGGTGGTCGCCATGGAGATGTGGACGTGGATGACTTGTGCTTGCATCATTTTTGCGCTCCGAAGACTTGTGACTTGAACGTCACCGCCTTGAGGATGACGAAGGGGAAGAACGATTGATCAACAAGGTGCGAATCTCTTCCATCCTTGCATCTTGCTCCTCCTTGTGCATGGAAAGATTGTTGTTGATGTAGTCCCTTTTCCTTGCTTCGGAGTGACGAATGTCGATGGAGATGTTCTCAATGCGCTCTCACAATCTTGATTGTGCGCCTTGCATTTGTCGTTGTAGATCGAGGATTGATGCTTTGGTGATGTAGTTGTTCACGCCGTCATTGTTGTCGAAGACCGGAGATGAAATGCCTTGCCTATCCGTCACAAGACTCGAGAAAATGTGAGTGTAGAAAGGAGAAGAACTATACCAAATGTACCTTGACCGAAGTTGAAGATGGATCAATGATCACTCAATGATGTAACAAGGAAATAGCACAATCGGTACCAATTATTGTTGGTTTCTCACACCTACACAAATAAGGCTTATGGTGGAGCTCGGTGAGGATAGTGGCACACAAATTTGATGCAAAATGTTAGCAAGAGTCAATAATGTTGAAAGATATCCAAAAATTAGCAAGTGAAACAAGTAGACCAATATCAATATGTGGCACAGGGAAACACACGCACTGATAGATAAATGGGGTCGTGCAACCAAGGAATGAGCTCAAAATGTGGAATCCACGGAAAATGCTCTTGTTGCACAACTCTAGAGAGACGCTAGCACAATTGCTCAATAGGCGGATACGATGCTTGTGCAAAACCTATAGGAGATAAAAATGCAACGACTTCTATCCCAAGTATGCAATGTATATGATATTCCGGTGGTATGATCCAAGATGATCGGATATGACAATCTTATGCAATGTGGTATGATGCTATGGCACTTGCTTACAAGCTCTTTGTTCACTCTTTTTCTTTGCTTAAAAGCTTATTCTTTTTTGTATGTGGATGGCCACTTTTGCACAATGCACAAACCAAGATAGCAATTGTATATATGCGGAAACTACATAAGGGATGATATGATACCAATATGATATGGTATGTATGCAATGTATGGTGTAGACCACTAATGTGCACACGTAACGTTGCCGGCAATACTCAAATGTCTAGTATCGATAGGCAAGTAACGCAAAATGGGCTAGGGTTAACAATGCAATTGCAAGGGAATATACAATGGAGGGATACCACGATACCAAGATGATATGGAGGTTACCGTCCGTAGTGATGATGAGTGGCGGTGATCTTGATGGAGATACCAAGATGATGGGGACTCGTCCCTAAGTAGCCTAAAAACCTTCGGAACATAAAAACCGCGAACTCAAGATCTCAAATGTCAAATGTCAAATGGTGGTAGCGGGAATGCGGTGGTAGTTTTGTGGAAGCTCAATGAAATTGCAGAATGGCAATGATGTGTTGTGGAGTATGCAATGAAGAAATGGATGGTAAGATGGTGGACTATACATGGTTTCTTAGTTGGAAGCACGGTCCCTAAGTAGCCGAAACACCTTAGGAGACACAACTCACAACACAAACAAAATTGGGTTAAGTTGCGGTGGCGGAATTGTATGGTGGGTAAGCCTATGCGGAAGTTAGGGTAGTGGTGGTGGTTGATGAAGAAGCAACCGTCCCTAAGTAGCCTAAACACCTTAGGAGACTCAAATCACAACTCAAACAACTACAAATGCTAAGGGGAACAAAATTGGTTAGGTTGCGGAAGTTGGTGGTGGTTATGCGGAGATTGTGGTGGAAGCCCTAGGCAAAGATGCCAAAGTCCCAAAACTTTGATGGAGTCAAATGGTGATGGTAGTATTTTTGTGGGAAGGGGGATGTCAATAGCTTCTCAACGAGCTAAAGAACGCGAAAATCGGACTCTGGATGAATTAGTTATGGACAAAACGGTGAAATGGAACAGGCTGAGTTGCCAGGGGCCGGATATCCGGGGGTGGGGGCCGGATATCCGGGGGTCAGTGTCCAGAACCATGCAGATTTGGCGCTCCAGGAGCCGGTTGTCTGGCTTGGGGCCCGAATGTCCGGCCCGACGATTCCAGATCTCGTTTGGGGCGGAAATTTTTGAATTGGGGAGGAAATTGATGATTCCAAGGTCAAAATTGGAGAGATTTCGTGGATGGAAAGTGGGAAAACTTGGGGAGATGCTAGATCCACTTGAAACCAAGCAAATCCATGGATCAAAATGAACAAAACATCATCAAACCAACAAATCACAAAAAAAATTGGGGCTATTTTTTGCTGGGGATTTTCAAATTTAGGACGAAATCAACAAAATTAGGCTAGAAAACAAAGAGGGGGGCTCCGAAATCGTGATCAACATGCCTCATGATATCAAGATGATGTAGGGTAGAACCCTATACGACCGATCTTTCACGAAAGGAGCGGATCCCGCGAAGAACATTAAGAACATGAGGGGGAAAACAAGGGAAATCACGAGGGGAAACATGAGAGAATCCCTCAAATAGACAAGAAACAGTCATACATGTGCTAGATCCATGAACGCAAAGAGATACACGGTCCAAATCCAAGGAAGGACGATACATAGGGTAACCGGTTCTTCTCCATAGATGAGGTCTTGAATCAGCAAGGGGATCTTCCCATGAAGGGGTCTTGAATCCAAGGTGGATCTTCTCCAAAGAGGGGCCGCGGTCTCTCTCAAGGAGTAGATCCGATATGGATGAGCGAAGCTCTATCTCACAAATGAGCTAACACAACGCTAACCCTAACTAGAAGGAGGTGGAGGAGTATATATAGGCCTTAGACACGAAGGGGTAAGGGGGAGAGGATACATGGGCCCTTGGCCCGTTCTCTGCGCACAAGCAGGGGCCGGATGTCCGGGGCTTCGGGACGGGACGGATGTCCGGGGCAAGGGGCCGGATGTCCGAGCTGGCCTGGGTCTTCCAGATGCATTCGCTGATGGAGGGGCCGGATTTCCGATGGATGGGGGCCGGATGTCCGGGGCTTCGGGAGGAGCCGGATGTTCAGGGTGATGGCCGGATGTTCGGGCTGCGCTGGGCCTTTGCGGTTCTCTCTGGATGGCCGATGCCGGATTTTCGGGGGTCGGGCCGGATGTCCGGGTCGGGTCAGATGTCCGGGCTAGGGTCGGATGTCCGGCCGCTGTAGCAGCTGGCCCTTCTTCCTTCTTCTTCCTTCACTTTCGTGCACGCTTGGCCTTGGTCCTTGGGCTCTCCATGGTCTCCTCGGGTGTACCTGAGTATGCACAAGGTCCGCGCTTGAAGTAGCATCCATGTCTTACATGCGGAAAGGGAAAATTCGGAAACGAGCGAGTTCACCTTAGGTCCAAAGGCATATGCTTGAGTGTACATGGGCATGATCGTAGGATGCTCCGCATCACCCACTACCCACCAGGGCGCCAAAGGCATCTGGTGATGTGGTCACCTATTACAGGTAGGGTCAAGGACCCATCATTTGGGACCCACATGGGGCCCATCACCATCATAGGTAGATCCTTGGTACATGCCAACATTCGGATGAATACATCAGGAAGTTCACTCGGACAACTCGACGACACTCGGACGACCACACGTCACTCGGCTGATGGATCACCAAGTAACAATGAACATGCTTGCATGGGTACCACACCACAATGAACATAATCAGCATATGTAGCTATACTAAAATGCACACGAACAATACATGTTGCCTTAACCTTGCCGCTGTTGTTGAACCATTGGATGTAGCAAGGATGCAGATGTGGTTTTGTGGTGAGAGACGGCTTCTCCACCATCTCCATGATGGCCAAGTTGTTGCAACTCCCTCCATCTATGATGACGTGAACAAAATGTTCCTTCACAACTCCCTTTGTATGGAACAAATAGTGCCTCTGCTTTTTCTTAGCTTGTGTGACCTGCACACTCAAAACGTTGAGCAACTAAACTTTCATACATGTCAGCGTCTTCAACAACCATGTATTGCGCTCATGTTCAGAATCATCTCCACCATGTTCTTCAGTTGCACCATCATTATTGAGCTCCACAAGCGGTACTACCGCCCCTCCCAGTTTCAGCATTCCGAGTTTCACCGTTTCGACCATAACTTTCACATCCGGAGTCTAATTTTCGCGTTCTTTAGCTCGTTGAGTAGCTATTGACATCCCCCATCCATATACATAGGTTTAAACACCATTTGACTCCATCAAAGTTTTGGAACTTTGGCATCTTTGCCTAGGGCTTCCACCACATCCTCCGCTACACCACCACCGACTTCCGCAACCTAACCAATTTTGTTCCCCATCGCATATGTGGTTGCTTGAGTTGTGATTCGAGTCTCCTAAGGTGTTTAGGCTACTTAGGGATGGTTGCTTATTCATCAACCACCACCACCACCATAACTTCCGCATAGGCTTGCCCACCATACACTTCCGCCACCCCCAAATTAACCCAATTTTGTTTGTGTTATGAGTTGTGTCTCCTAAGGTGTTTCGGCTACTTAGGGACCGTGCTTCCAACTCCAACACCGTGTATAGTCCACCACCTTACTGTCCACTTACGCATTGCGTCTCAAATCCCATAATTGCATTTCCACAATCCCATTGAGCTTCCGCAACCACCACCGCATCCCGCTACCACCATTTGACATTTGAGATTTTGAGTTCGCGGTTTTTCCGTTTCTTAAGGTGTTTCAACTACTTAGGGACGAGTCTCCATCATCTTGGTATCTCCATCAAGATCACCGCCACTCATCATCGACACGGACGGTAACCTCCATATCATCTTGGTATCGTGGTACCCCTCCATTGTATATTCCCTTGCCATTGCATTGATAACCCTTAGCCCATTTTGCGTTACTTGCCTATCGAGACTAGCCATTTGAGTATTGCCGACAACGTTACTTGTGCACATTAGTGGTCTACACCTTCCATTACATACATACCATATCATATAGGTATCATACCATCCCTTGTGCCTCAAGTTTGTTCCCGCATATACACGATAGCTATCTTGGTTTGTGCATTTCACAAAGTGTCCATACAAAAAGAAAAAGAGAATAAAGCTTTTAAGCAAAAGAAAAAGAGCAAAGAAGCTTGTAAGCAAGTGCCATAGCATATTACCACATTGCATATAAGATCATCTTGGATCATAACACCGGGAGCCATACATACATAGCATACTTGGGATAGAAAATTCATAAATTTTGCATCTTATAGGTTGTGCACAAGTGTCGTATCCGCCCATAGAGCAATCGTGCTAGCGTCTCTCTTGAGTTGTGCAACACGAACATTTTCCGTGGATTCCACATTTTGTTCTCATCCTTGGTTGCACGACCCCATTTATCTATCCGTGTGTGTGTTTCCGTGTGCCACATATTGCTATTGGTCTACTTGTTTCACTTGCACATTTGTGAATCTTTTTCAACATTATTGACTCTTGCTAACATTTTACATCAAATTTTTGTGCCACTATCCTCACTGAGCTCCACCATAAGCCTTACTTGTGTAGGTGTGAGAAACCGACAATAATTGGTACCAATTGTGCTATTTCCTTGTCCACATTGGAGTGATCATTGATCCACTTTCAACTTCGGTCAAGGTACATTTGGTATTCGTTCTTCTCTTTCTACCACTAACATTTTTCTCTTGGAGTGATGGATAGGCAAGGCATTTCATCTCCGATCTTCCACAACAACGACGGCGTGAACAAACACATCACCAAAGCGTCAATATTCGATCTACAATGACAAATGCAAGGCGCACAATCAAGATTGAGAGAGAGCATCGAGAACCTCTCCATCGACATTCATCACTCCGAAGCAAGGAAAAGGGACTACATCGACAACAAGCTTTCTGCACAAAAGGAGGAGCAAGATGCAAGGATGGATGAGATTCGGACCTTGTTGATCAACCGTTCTTCCCCTTCATCATCCTCAAGGCGGCGACGTTCAAGTCACAAGTCTTCGGAGCACAAAAATGATGCAAGCGCAAGTCGTCCACGTCCACATCTCCATGGCGACCACCATCACCTACGTGATCCACCTCGTCATGAAGGGCAAGTCATCTCCAAGCAACATGTGCATGACGACGACGAACGACATCTACTACGAGCTCAAGTGTGACAACGCCAACATCATCATGATGATGCTCACCAAGCGCAAATGCACAAGTCCCAACAAGCCCTACTTCACGCCAAGTCCAAACATCATGACCATAAGAGAAGACCGCGAGACAAGCACCACCAAGATGTCTCTACGGCTAATACCACCACCACTTTGGCATCTTCGCCAAGTGCTATCAAGGCATCTTCGCCTTCGGACGTACGGCATCTTTGCCTACTTCCCATGAGTTCGCCTATATCGACATATTCAACAACGAGGCGACCACCTACGAGCGAGGGCGACACTTCCATCCTTGGAAGCCCCTCAAGGAAGATGGTCAAGCATGGGAATTTCCCTTCGGTCATGGAGACGAGCTACGAGGTGCCACATCATTTGAGCCTCCAACAACAAGACGGCGACAAGAAGGTCGAGCAAGGGCCATCCCCTTCGACCATGACGACGAGCACGAACCTCTTCAATAACATGAAGATGGCGCCCATATTGGACTCATACTCTGAGTCAATCTACGAGACCGCTCATGAGACCTTATCTTTGGTCTTCGAGGAGAGTGATGATGTGCCATCTTTGGCCTTCATCCACAGCTACGACCACGACATGATTGAGCATGGAGATATTTGCACCAACATCTCTCCGACAATGACATGTGACGAGATGCCCCAATTGCCATCTGAGGAGAGCCACCACCACATGAGTGACATGATTGACTCCATCACACGTGACATTGAGAGCATTTCCTATGAGAGGATGAGTGTGACCACCACTAGCCCCACACTTGAGAGCATGCCACACATCCTATGTGAGGTTGAGAGCCATATGAGTGACTCCACCAACCATATGAGTGAGAGCATCCGAGAGGGAGTGAGTGAGCCACAACACTTAGTGAGCGAGGTAGTTGACATGGCATGTGAGGCCACTTTGATTTCTAACGACTTAACCTCTACTCCTAGTGTGTTTTCTTCTTTGGTGCTAGGTCTCCTACATGATGACACACCTATCCTCGACGAGTCCATACCTCCAATGGAGATGATGATGGCCATGGTGGACGATGCTACACCCCCACATGGTTCCATCACGATGAAGATGACCACGACTTGGTCTTCAACACCTCACCTACAACACATGAGCGATGCTCCAAAGGCAACATAGGTGATGGTGCTTCTCTTGTCCCACTAATGGACTATTTTTCGCATGATTGCTTGCATGGTGTTGACACACCTATACCCATGCTTCATGCTAGTGCCACTTCTTCATGTCATGACTTACCTATTTATGATAAATATGATGATGAGCATGTTGATTTGCCTAGTTGTGATGCTATTCTCCATAGGATATCATGTGAAAATTCTTTTGGTCACATCATGTTTGACAATCCATTAACCTTTTCATATGCTATGAGTGAGATATCCCATATCGCATCATTTCACTCTCAACATAGTGACTATGCATGCCCCATTCACATAAATCCCATTTGCACTTATGGCATAGATGACGAGATGATGGTCATTGGCTTTTGTTTTTCATGTGATGATATTGCTATGCTTCCTTTACATGATTTGCACAGTTCATCTACTATGCCATGCTAGGAAAATTATTGTGTATCGCATGATTACATCCCTTGTGTGCACCATATGCATTCCATGAATAACAATGCTCTACATATTTCTTGTGATGCATTACACAATTTGAGTCTCCATTATGCTCTACATAACAACAAACCTATCATGATGGATGACATGTTTCTATATCACGCATCTCATTTATTCGAGCATTGGATATTTTGTGCTACCAAACACAAGCACCTGCGCATCATGATGGATGATGTGTACATCTACCACGCACACACAATTTTCCCTTTGTCTTTGTTTTGTGTAGGTACTCACGTATACTCGTCAACCTCTCAATCCCAAGAGTTTACGAAACGAGCTCTTGAGAGCAAAGATGACTTGGGATACCGTGAACTATCCTTACCATCGTTCTCTTCGCGCAATGACTAATCACATCTCTTCTATTTGGCTCTCACACGGCTATGGGCTATATATCACTTGTTACGTTATGCCCATTTTCCTGTGTTCACTTTGCATGCTATGCTTGCTTCTATGCCTTTGCCATGCAATTGTGACCCTTACTTGCATCTACCCATGATTCACCATTATGCTACTCCTATGTGTATTTGCATGCTTGGTGGAGATCATTGTTACTATTACCATGTTTATCATGTGCCTCATGCTATTGATGCTATTTTGCTCATATCTCGCCTTTATGCTTGTGATATGTCTTGTGCATTATTCATGCCTACCATTTGCACACATGACATACTTGACATGATTCCTTCTAGTACGTTGCATCTTCGCACTACTAGCTTACTTGCCTTGATTCATATTATTACTTGCTTTGTCACATCACCCATGTTCCATTATTACTTACTTTCTTGGTTTGATGACATATATGTTCATGCCTCTCACATGATATATTGTGTTCATTGCCGCTTGCCTCCAATTGTTGTATCTATGCTTATTGATCATGGAGACTTGGACACTTTACTTGTGATGCATGCTTGTTTGATTGAGCCTATTGTATTTGGTTGTTCTCGCATCACATGCCTCCATACTATGAAATTCTCCCTTGTCCTTTCTTATGATGACCATGATACATTCACTTGTTGGGTATTTTACCACACAAATGATAGGTTTTGCATCTCCGCTAACCTCATTTGTTTTTCTGAGTGTTTGCCATGTTTGTTCATTTTGAAGGATTCACAAGGCGATACCATCATGAGACAATTTGGTCATGTGAAGGCATACACGATGTACAACACCAACATTTTCGACATCCTCATAAAGGTGAACTCATTCCCTTTGAGCCATCCTTAAATATGCATATTGGATGGGTCACTCTTTCATTGTTGTTTCCTTCTTGTTGTCTACATGGTACACCTCGTGAACGGGGGAGCGACATTGAAGATTGGCTCTATGGAGCTTCACATTGAGGAGTGCTTGGACTTATTGGAAGCACCTTTGAACCTCCACTCATGCAACGACATCGAGCATTGGTACGCCAACACCTCCATACTTGTTGATTCTGCTCACCCATGTCATGCTCGATGGGCACATCATACACATGACAAATTTGCATCTTATGCATGGATTGACTCATATTATGATTGCCTTGTTGCATCTTGTCTTTCTATGTCATCCATGATATATGAGCTTGTGCATTTCCTTAGCAAATTTGTTGTGATATACCTTGATGGCATATTCATACATCATGATCTTATTGCCTACCATCAATTGCATGATCACATCACATTGAGCATCCATTGCCATATTCATGCTATTGATAAACCGTCTCACTATGACATCATTTTGCACCGTAGTTGCATTGATCACATTCACAACACATATGTGTGCACAATAATTGCATTTTCGCCCATGAATGCTTTGCATATCTTTCTAGATAATCTTGATAAGCTTCATGCACCTTGTCATGATCAATCTTGTTGCACGGACTCATTCTTACATGATGGACACCTTGTGTGCGCTAACCATTGTATTTCCAAGTGTCGTTTGTGTTTGCTCTTTTTGCATGTGTACCACTCCGGAGACACCTTGGAGTACTTGTATTGCGCCATGTCTTCCACTTCGTCCAACTACAAGTCCGTCCATGACAACCGTTTCCATGGTGATGAGGTTTTCGATCTGAGGTCGGATCTTTCCCAAGGGAGGGGAGATGATGCGGAGCATCCTATGATCATCCCCATGTACACTACGACTTCTCCCCAAGCCCCTAGTGCCCACATGTTGAGACCTCAAGCATACGCCATTGGACACAAGGTGAACTCGCTCCTTTCCGAATCTCCCCTTTCCGCATGTAAGACATGGATGCTATCTCAAGCGCGGACCTTACGCATACTCAGACTTTGAAGCTCAAGGACACGATAGTGCTTGAAACAAATGCTTTGTTTTGGCACCTTCGTCCATTTGAGGAGATCATGGAGAGCCTAAGGACCAAGGACAAGTGTGCACGGGAGCAAGGGAAGGAGAGCCAGCTGCTACAGCCCGAGCGGTACTACCGCCCACACCAAGCGGTACTACCGCTGAAGGCCCACAAGCGGTGCAACCGCTCAACCACCGCCCAACAACCGGCCAAGCTCGGTGCAGCACCGGTTTATCCCCGTAACAGCCACCTGACCGGTACAACCGCTCCAAGCACCGGTACAACCGCCGAGCACATCCAGAAGCACCTCCAGGAACCAGTACCTGAGCACCCAGTGGTACAACCGCCCCCATGACCGGTACTATGACCCTGCCTGTGCGCAGTGAAAGGGGTTTCACCCCATGTATCCGCCAACTTACCCCTTAGACTATATATACTTGTCCCTTAGCTCCGTACTAGGGTTAGCGTTGGTTTAGCTCATATTTAGAGATAGAGCTACGCTCATCCACATCGGATCTACTCCACGAGAGAGACCGCGGCCTCTATGGAGAAGATCCCTTTGGAGAAGAACTCAAGACCTCCTCACGGAGAAGACCGGTTACATCTTGTATCGTCCGTTGTTGACTTTGGATCTTGTATTTTCCTTTGTGTTCATGGATCTAGCGCATGTGTGATCATTCTTGTTGGTTTGAGTGTTCTCTTGTGTTCCCCTCGCGACTTTCCCCTCGTTTCCCTCCTCGTGTTCTTCGTGTTCATTGCGGGATCCGCTCCTTTCGTGAAAGATCGGCCCTCTAGGGTTCCACCCTACATCACCAAGCCTCCTCATCATAGTCACTAGCGGACTCATTCCCACCTTCCTTAGTAGCAATCATCACACGCTTAGATGGGCATTCTTTCGCACAATGACCTTCGCCCTCACAACAACGACAAATAATATCATGTGTTTGCCCTGTTGATGCCATGGATAAATAAGAGCTCTGTGCAGGCCCGAAACTTGTGCTCTAAGCAAATACTGGTGGTTGTGCCTGCTTCCTTGTATCATGGTTGGAGGTGGCAACTGACGGAGGTGCCAGTGCAGCAGAATGTGTGGAAGAGAGGATGCACGCGGTGTCTGCTACCTCTTGAGCTTTCGTTGGTTTTTCCCTTGAAGAGAAAAGGGTGATGCCGCAAAGTAGAGTAAGTATTTCCCTCAGTTTTGAGAACCAAGGTATTAATCCAGTAGGAGACAACGAACAAGTCACCGAATGCCTGCACAAACAACCAACAACTTGCACCCAACGTGATAAAGGGGTTGTCAATCCCTTCAGGTTAATTGCAAAAGTGAGATATGATAGAGATAGATAAATGGTAAAGTAAATAGTTTTGGTATTTTTGCTTAATAGATCGGAAAGTAAAAGATTGCAAAGGAAGTAAATAGGAAACTAATATGATGGAAAATATACCCGGGGGGCATAGGTTTCACTAGAGGCTTCTCTCAAGATAGAAAATTATTACGGTGGGTGAACAAATTACTGCCGAGCAATTGATAGAAAAGCGCAAAGTTATGACGATATCTAAGGCAATGATCATGAATATAGGCATCACGTCTGTATCAAGTAGACCGACTCCTGCCTGCATCTACTACTATTACTCCACACATCGACCAACTCATGCCTGCATCTAGAGTATTAAGCTTATCAAGAACAGAGTAACACATTAAGTAAGATGATATGATGTAGAGGAATAAACTCAACCAATATGATGTAAACCCCATATTTTTATCCTCGATGGCAACAATACAATACATGCCTTGCTGCCCCTACTATCACTGGGAAAGGACACCGCAAGATTGAACCCAAAGCTAAGCACTTCTCCCATTGCAAGAAAAACCAATCTAGTTGGCCAAACAAAATCGATGGTTCGAAGAGACTTGCAAAGATATAAAATCATGCATATAAGAATTCAGAGGAGATTCAAATAATATTCATAGATAAGCTGATCATAAATCCACAATTCATCGTATCTCGGCAAACACACCACAAAAAAAGTATTACATCGAATAGATCTCCAAGAACATCGAGGAGCACATGGTATTGAGAATCAAAGAGAGAGAAGAAGCCATCTAGCTACTAGCTATGGACTCGTAGGTCTGTGGTAAACTACTCACGCTTCGTCGGAAGGGCAATGGTGTTGATGTAGAAGCCCTCCATGATCGAATGTACCTCCCGCAGGACGCCAGAAAAGGCCCCTATATGGGATCTGATGGGTAAAAAGGTTGCGGCGGTGGAAAAGTGTTTTCGTGGCTCCCTTCATTGGTTTTGGAATATATGAGAATAGGTAGGCAGAAAAATAGGTCCGTGGAGTCATGAGGGGCCCACAAGGGTGGGGGCGCGCCCTACCCCCTGGGCACGCCCTCCGTCATTGTGGCCGCCTCATGGCTTCCCTGACTTACACTCCAAGTCCTCTGGATGTCTCTGGTCCAAGAAAAATCATCGCAGAAGTTTTATTCTGTTTGGACTCCGTTTGGTATTCCTTTTCTGCGAAACTCTAAAATAAGGAAAAACAGAAACTGGCACTGGGCTCTAGGTTAATAGGTTAGTCCCAAAAATAATATAAAATAGCATATTAATGCATATAAAACATCCAAAACAGATAATATAATAGCATGGAACAATAAAAAATTATAGATACATTGGAGACGTATCAAGCATCTCCAAGCTTAATTCCTGCTCGTCCTCGAGTAGGTAAATGATAAAAACAGAATTTTTGATGTGGAATGCTACCTAACATACTTATCCATGTAATTTTCTTTATTGTGGCATGAATGTTCAGATCCGTATGATTCAAAAAAAAGTTTAATATTGACATAAGAACAATAATACTTCAAGCATACTAACAAGGCAATTATGTCTCCTCAAAATAACATGGCCAAAGAAAGCTTATCCCTACAACATCATATAGACTGGCTATGCTCCATTTCCATCACACAAAATATTCTAATCATGCACAACCCTGATGACAAGCCAAGCAATTGTTTCATACTTTTGATGTTCTCAAACCTTTTCAACTTTCATGCAATACATGAGCGTTAGCCATGGACATAACACTATAGGTGGAATAGAAGGTGGTTGTGGAGAAGACAAAAAGAAGGAGATAGTCTCGCATCAACTAGGCGTATCAACGGGCTATGGAAATGCCCATCAATAGATATCAATGTGAGTGAGTAGGGATTGCCATGCAACAGATGCACTAGAGCTATAAGTTTATGAAAGCTCAAAAGAAAAACTTAGTGGGTGTGCATCCAACTTGCTTGCTCATGGAGACCTAGGGCAATTTGAGGAAGCCCATCATTGGAATATACAAGCCAAGTTCTATAATGAAAAATTCCCACTAGTATATGAAAGTGATAATATATGAGACTCTCTATCATGAAGATCATGGTGCTACTTTGAAGCACAAGTGTGGCAAAAGGATAGTAACATTGTCCCTTCTCTCTTTTTCTCTATTTTTATTTTTTATTTTTTTGGGCCGTCTCTTTATTTTTATTTGGCCTTTTCTATCTTTTTTATTTTCTCACATGGGACAATGCTCTAATAATGAAGATCATCACACTTTTATTTACTTACAACTCAAAAATTACAACTCGATACTAGAACAAAATATGACTACGTGAATGCCTCTGGCGGTGTATCGGGATGTGCAATGAATCAAGAGCGACATGTATAAAAAATGATGAATGGTGGCTTTGCCACAAATACGATGTCAACTACATGATCATGCAAAGAAATATGACAATGATGATGCGTGTCATAATAAATGGAATGGTGGGAAGTTGCATGGCAATATATCTCGGAATGGCTATGGAAATGCCATGATAGGTAGGTATGGTGGCTGTTTTGAGGAAGGTATATGGTGGATTTATGGTACCGGCGAAAGTTGCGCGGCACTAGAGAGGCTAGCAATGGTGGAAAGGTGAGAGTGCGTATAATCCATTGACTCAACATTAGTCATAAAGAACTCACATACTTGTTGCAAAAATCTATTAGTCATTGAAAAAAGTACTACACGCATGCTCCTAGGGGGATAGATTGGTAGGAAAAGACCATCGCTCATCCCCGACCGCCACTCATAAGGAAGACAATCGAAAAATATCTCATGCTCCGACTTCGTTACATAACGGTTCACCATACGTGCATGCTACGGGACTCACAAACCTCAACACAAGTATTTCTCAAATTCACAACTACTCACTAGCATGATTCTAATGTTACCATCTTCATATCTCAAAACAATCATAAGAAATCTAACTTCTCATAGTATTCAATGCACTCTATATGAAAGTTTTTATTATATCCCTCTTGGATGCCTATCATATTAGGACTAATTTATAACCAAAGCAAATTACAATGCTGTTTAGAGACTCTCAAAATAATATAAGTGAAGTATGAGAGTTCATCAATTTCTAGAAAATAAAACCACCGTCGTGCTCCAAAAAGATATAAGTGAAGTACTAGAGCAATATTGCCTAGCTCAAAAGATATAAGTGAAGCACAAAGAGTGTTCTAATAAATCACGATTCATGCTTGTCTCTCAAAAGGTGTGTACATCAAGGATGATTGTGGAAAACTAACAATCAATGACTCAAATCATACAAGACGCTCCAAGCAAAACACATATCATGTGGTGAATAAAAATATAGCCTCAAGTAAAGTTACCGATAGACGAAGACGAAAGAGGGCATCCCCAAGCTTAGGCTCTTGGTTGTACTTGAATATTACCTTGGGGTGCCTTGAGAATCCCCAAGCTTAGGCTCTTTCCACTCCTTATTCCATAGTCCATCAAATCCTTACCCAAAACTTGAAAACTTCACAACACAAAACTCAACAGAAAATCTCATAAGCTCCTTAGTATAAGAAAATAAATCACCACTTTTGGTACTGTTGTGAACTCATTATTTATTTATATTGGTGTAATATCTACTGTATTCCAACTTTTCTATGGTTCATACCTCCTCATACTAGCCATAGATTCATCAAAATAAGCAAACAACACATAGAAAACAGAATCTATCAAAAATAGAACAATGTGTAGCAATCTGGATATTTCGAATACTTCTGTAACTCCAAAAATTCGGAAAAATTAGGACAAGCTAAGCAATTTGTTTATTAATATTCTTAAAAATAATCAATATTTTATCACGCTTCTGCTAAAAATGAGAATTGTTTTTCTGAGTGGAAAAGTTTTTGTTTTTCAGCAAGATCAAATCAACTATCACCGTAAGCTATCCCAAAGGTCTTACTTGGCACAAACACTAATTAAAACACAAAACCACATATAACCAGAGGCTAGATGAAATATTTATTGAAAAATATAACCTAAAAAGTAAAAAAATAATAAATTTGGGTTGCCTCCCAACAAGCGCTATTGTTTAACGCCCTTAGCTAGGGATGATAATTTTAATTATGCTCACATGAATGATAGCAATTGAAACACAAAGAGAGCATCACAAGACATGTGACGAACAAGTTCAAGTCTAACATGCTTCCTATGCATAGGGATTTTATAAGCAAACAAATTTCAAGACAAGCAAAAACCACCATATGCAAGGAAGAAGAAAGAAACAATAGTAGTTTCAACATAACGAGAGGTGATTTTGTAACATGAAAATTTCTACAACCATATTTTCCTCTCTCATAATAATTACATGTAGGATCATAATCAAATTCAACAATATAATTATCACATAAAATTTTCTCTTCATGATCCACATGCATGCAAAGTTGACACTCTTCCGAAATAGTGGGATTATCATAAAATAAAGTCATGACCTCTTCGAACCCACTTTTATCAAAAATTTCATAAGACTGAATATTCTCCAAATATGTGGGATCTAAAGTCGACACTCTTCCAAACCCAATTTCAATATAATTTCAAACATTATTATCAATCTCATATTCATCATGGGGCTTAAATAAATTTTCCAGATCATAAGAAGAATCACCCCAATCATGATCATTGCAACAAGTAGTCGACATAGCAAAATTAGCATCCCCAAGCTTAGGGTTTTGCATATTATTAGCACAATTGAAATTAATAGAATTTATAATAGCATCATTGCAATCATGCTTTTTATTCAAAGATCTATCGTGAATCACTTTATAAAGCACTTCATCACAATTTTCAGATTCACGGATTTCAAGCAAAACTCCATAAAGATAATCTAGTGCACTCAACTCACTAGCAGTTGGTTCATCATAATTGGGTCCCTTAAAAAGATTAGCAAGTGGATGGGGCTCCATAAACTTTTAGCAAGCAAAGATGTAAGCAAAAATAAGGCACATGGTAACACAAGATCGAACGGAAGAAGGGCGAAAGAAAAGGGAAATCTTTTCAAAAATTGTTTTAGAAGTGGGGGAGAGGAAAACTAGAGGCGAATGGCAAATAATGTAATGCAAGAGATGAGAGTTTATGATGGGTACTTGGTATGTCTTGACTTGGCATAGATCTCCCGGCAACGGCGCCCGAAATTATTCCTGCTACCTCTTGAGCTTGTGTTGGGTTTTCCCTTGAAGAGGAAAGGGTGATGTAGCAAAGTAGAGTAAGTATTTCCCTCAGTTTTGAGAACCAAGGTATCAACCCAGTAGGAGACAATGAACAAGTCACCGAATACCTGCACAAACAATCAACAACTTGCACCCAACGCGATAAAGGGGTTGCCAATCCCATCACGGTTAATTGCAAAAGTGAGATCTAATAGAGATAGATAAATAGTAAAGTAAATATTTTTGGTTTATAGATCGGAAAGTAAAAGATTGCAAAGGAAGTAAATAGTAAACTAATATGATGGAAAATATAGCCGAGGGCCATAGGTTTCACTAGAGGCTTCTCTGAAGATAGAAAATATTACAGTGGGTGAACAAATTACTGCCGAGCAATTGATAGAAAAGCGCAAAGTTACGATGATATCTAAGGCAAGGATCATGAATATAGGCATCACGTCCATATAAAGTAGACCGACTCCTGCCTGCATCTACTACTATTACTTCACACATCGACTGACTCCTGCCTGCATCTAGAGTATTAAGTTCATGAAGAACAGAGTAACGCATTAAGTAAGATGACATGATGTAGAGGAATAAACTCAAGAAATATGATGTAAACCCCATCTTTTTATCCTCTATGGCAATAATACAATACGTGCCTTGCTGCCCCTACTGTCATTGGGAAAGGACACAGCAAGATTGAACCCAAAGCTAAGCACTTCTCGCATTGCAAGAAAAACCAATCTAGTTGGCCAAACCAAATCGATAGTTCGAAGAGACTTGCAAAGATATCAAACCATGCATATAAGAATTCAGAGGAGATTCAAATAATATTCATAGATAAGCTAATCATAAATCCACAATTCATCGGATCTTGGCAAACACAGCGCAAAAAAGTATTACATCGAATAGATCTCCAAGAACATTGAGGAGAACATGGTATTGAGAATCAAGGAGAGAGAGAAGAAGCCATCTAGCTACTAGCTATGGACCCATAGGTCTGTGGTAAACTACTCACGCTTCATCGAAAGGGCAATGGTGTTGATGTAGAAGCCCTTCGTGATCGAATCCCCCTGCGACAGGACACCGGAAAAGACCCCTAGAGGGGATCTCACGGGTACAGAAGGTTGTAGTGGTGGAAAAGTGTTTTAGTGGCTCTCTTCATTGGTTTTGGAATATGTGAGAATATATAGGTGGAAGAAATAGGTTGGTGGAGTCACGAGGGGCCCACAAGGGTGGGGGCGCACCCTACCCCCTGGGCGCGCCTTCTGTCCTTGTGGCCGCCTTGTGGCTTCCCTGACTTGCACTCCAAGTCCACTAGATGTTTTCTAGTCCAAGAAAAATCATTGCAAAAGATTTATTCCGTTTGGACTCCGTTTGGTATTCCTTTTCTGCGAAAATTTAAAACAAGGAAAAAAGAGAAACTGGCACTGGCCTCTAGGTTAATAGGTTAGTCCCAAAAATAATATAAAATAGCATATTAATGCATATAAAACATCCAAAACATATAATATAATAGCATGGAACAATCAAAAATTATAGATATGTTGGAGACGTATCAGGGTCCATGATGAAGGTTGACCTGCAGAAAAGTTAGTTCGTGCCAATGCCTGTCGATCCTACACTTCATGTTCAGCTTTGCAAGTAAGATGGAATAAGTGAGTGATATTAATATACTTCTTATAATCTAAAATAGCCTAAATCTCTCTATTTAACCCACCCATAAAACATGCAAGCATAGCCTCATTATCCTCAACAATACCACATCTAATCATGCCAGTTTGTAATTCCTGATAATGTTCCTCTACATAATTTTTTTCCTTGTCTTAACGCTGTAGTTTTTGAAGCAATTCACATTGTTAATATGGTGGAACCCAATAAGTACTGATAGCAGTTTTCAAAGCAGCCCAAGTAGCTGGAATAGGATATAATCTACAATGTTCAGACCACCACACACAAGCAAAACTAGTGAAAGCACAAACAGCAGCAGCAACATGTCTCTCCTTGGGATATTGTAAACATGTAAAACATTGTTCAGTTTCTAACTCCCAAGTAAGATATACATCATGAACATATCTACCCTCAAAAGTCGAAATATTCAACTTTAGTTTAGGAAGATGGTCATGATCCCGTACCTGAGGTGGTGGTGCAGCCCTACCATTGCGATTATATGCATGAGGATGACCTTGTGGCGATGGTGCTGGTGGTTGCACATAGTTCTAATTTTGATCAACCTCATCCCCGTAATAGTCCTCCTCCTCTGCAGTAGCAGCAAGAGCTACAGAAGCATCAATAGTAGTAGCAGCGGCACCAGAAGTCTGTCCTGACTCAAGAGGAACACGCCGCGCTCGCCCTGCTAGATCGCGACGTGGTGGTTGTTGATGTTGTTGCAATGGTGCAACAGATGCAGGTGGTGGTTGTGGTAGATGCACAAGCACTTCATCGAACTTGGCATCCAACTTGGTGTCAATTGTCTTCTCAATGTCATGAATCCTCTTGAGTGCCTTACCAAAGCTGGCCATCACGTCTTCCACCCGTTGACCTAACATTTGCTGAAATTTATCATGAATCTCCTTCTTCGTCATGTTCACCCAGTCCATCTCATTGCCTCGTGGTCCTTCCATGGTTAGCAGCAATACAAACACACAAGAATATGATCCTACAGACTACTAGAAAGTGGTGGTGGTGGGGTGTCACAAATCCGTTAAGCAAACCTCAAATTTTACCGGTTCTTACCTAATAGTAGGTGGTGATCAACAACGTTGTAGTCAAAACTCTCAAACCTTGGATACAATGATTACCAGGGAGATTCAAATGCACTATGTAGATGTATGTGGAGCTGGGATGGCTTATAATATGGTAGCATAAAGGTCAGCAATAATCAATTCAGAGATGCAAAGTTGAATAAACGCTCAACGACGGTACTGTGTTAGTCCTAGGCTAGACCGTGCTAGAGACGCGAGCCTTGAACACTAACAAAATCACGGCGCTGCACATAAACAAGGGTTGAGCACACTCTGAATCTCTCCTTTTTCACCTTTTTGCACTTTTCCCTCTTTTTTTACTCCACAACAAATTGTTTTCGAAAAAGTCTACAAATGGCCTAAAAACTGCCTAGCCAGATTTTTTTGAAACTTGAACTATTTTTCTTCTACGGGTGGCACAAAAGTTGGGGATTCCAACTTGGTCACGACTCGTAGTATGGCGTGATATGGAAATCGAAAAAATGAACAAATACTGGAATCGGACTAAGACTGGTGGCGGAGATCAATCAGGTGGAACTCGGACTGGTGGTGGAGATGTATATGGTGGCAACTCGGACTAGTGGAGGAGATGTATATGGTGGCAACTCGGACTGGTGGCGTGATGGCAGCGGATATGTGGTGGTTTTATGGAACGGCGTGATGTCTACTACACAACTTGTTCTCGTAGACTCTTGTTGGGCCTCCAAGCACAGAGTTTTGTATGAAAATAGCAGATTTCCCTCAAGTGGATGACCTAAGGTTTATCAATCCGCGGGAGGCATAGGATGATGATGGTCTGCTACCTCTTGAGCACTGCGTTGGTTTTCCCTTGAAGAGGAAAGGGTGATGCATCAAAGTAGCGTAAGTATTTCCCTCAGTTTTTGAGAACTAAGGTATCAATCCAGTAGGAGGCCACGCACGAGTCCCTCGCACCTACACAAACAAATAAACTCCTCGCAACCAACGCAATAAAGGGGTTGTCAATCCCTTCATGGTCACTTACGAGAGTGAGATCTCATAGATATGATAAGATAATATTTTTGGTATTTTTATGATAAAGATGCAAAGTAAAGAAAGCAAAATAAACGGAAAAGGAAATAGCTTGTTGATGGAAGATTAATATGATGGAAAATAGACCCGGGGGCCATAGGTTTCACTAGTGGCTTCTCTCGAGAGCATAAGTATTACGGTGGGTAAACAAATTACTGTTGAGCAATTGATAGAATTGAGCATAGTTATGAGAATATCTAGGCATGCTCATGTATATAGGCATCACGTCCGAGACAAGTAGACCGACTCCTTCCTGCATCTACTACTATTACTCCACACATCGACCGCTATCCAGCATGCATCTAGAGTATTAAGTTCAAGAGAACAGAGTAACGCTTTAAGCAAGATGACACGATGTAGAGGGATAAACTCATGCAATATGATGTAAACCCCATCTTGTTATCCTCGATGGCAACAATAAAATACGTGCCTTGCTGCCCCTACTGTCACTTGGAAAGGACACCGCAAGATTGAACCCAAAGCTAAGCACTTCTCCCATTGCAAGAAAGATCAATCTAGTAGGCCAAACCAAACTGATAATTCGAAGAGACTTGCAAAGGTAACCAATCATACATAAAAGAATTCAGAGAAGATTCAAATATTGTTCATAGATAAACTTGATTATAAACCCACAATTCATCGGTCTCAACAAACACACTGCAAAAGAAGATTACATCGAATAGATCTCCACAAGAGAGGGGGAGAACTTTGTATTGAGATCCAAAAAGAGAGAAGAAGCCATCTAGCTAATAACTATGGACCCGAAGGTTTGAAGTAAACTACTCACACTTCATCGGAGAGGCTATGGTGTTGATGTAGAAGCCCTCTGTGATCGATTCCCCCTCCGGCGGAGCTCTGGAAAAGGCCCCAAGATGGGATCTCATGGATACAGAAATTTACGGCGGTGGAATTAGGGTTTTGGCTCCGTATCTGGTAGTTTGGGGGTACGTAGGTATATATAGGAGGAAGGAGTACGTTGGTGGAGCAACATGGGCCCCACGAGGGTGGAGGGCGCGCCTGGGGGGGGTGTAGGCTTGCCCCCTACCTCGTGCCTTCCTGGTTGATGTCTTGACGTAGGGTCCAAGTCCTCTGGATCACGTTCATTCCGAAAATCACGTTCCCGAATGTTTCATTCCGTTTGGACTCCGTTTGATATTCTTTTTCTGTGAAACTCTGAAATAGGCAAAAAACAACAATTCCGACCTGGGCCTCCGGTTAATAGGTTAGTCCCAAAAATAATATAAAAGTGTATAATAAATCCCAATAATGTTCAAAACAGGATATAATATAGCATGGAACAATAAAAAAATTATAGATACATTGGAGACGTATCAAGCATCCCTAAGCTTAATTCATGCTCGTCCTCGAGTAGGAAAATGATAAAAACATAATTTTTGATGTGGAATGCTACTTAGCATAATTTCAATGTAATTCTCTTAATTGTGGTATGAATATTCAAATCCGAAAGATTCAATACAAAAGTTCAATATTGACATAGAAATAATAATACTTCAAGCATACTAACTAAGCAATTATGTCTCTTCAAAATAACATGGCCAAAGAAAGTTATCCCTACAAAATCATATAGTCTGGCTATGCTCCATCTTCACCACACAGAGTATTTAAATCATGCACAACCCCAATGACAAGCCAATCAATTGTTTCATACTTTTGGTGTTCTCAAACTTTTTCAATCTTCATGCAATACATGAGTGTGAGGCATGGACATAGCACTATATGTGGAATAGAAGGGTGGTTGTGGAGAAGACAAAAAGGGAGAAGATAGTCTCACATCAACTAGGCGTATCAACGGGCTATGGAGATGCCCATTAATAGATATCAATGTGAGTGAGTAGGGATTGCCATGCAACGGATGCACTAGAGCTATAAGTGTGTGAAAGCTCAACAAAAGAAACTAAGTGGGTGTGCATCCAACTCGCTTGCTCACGAAGACCTAGGGCATTTTGAGGAAGCCCATCATTGGAATATACAAGCCAAGTCCTATAATGAAAAATTCCCACTAGTATATGAAAGTGATATCATAGGAGACTCTCTGTCATGAAGATCATGGTGCTACTTTGAAGAACAAGTGTGGCAAAAGGATAGTAACATTGTCCCTTCTCTCTTTTTCTCTCTTTTTCATTTTTTTGTTCCTATTTTTTTATTTTTTATTTAGTCCGGAGTCTCATCCCGACTTGTGGGGGAATCATAATCTCCATCATCCCTTCCTCACTTGGGACAATGCTCTAATAATGATGATCATCACACTTTATTTACTTACAACTCAAGAATTACAACTCGATACTTAGAACAAAATATGACTCTATGTGAATGCCTCCAGCGGTGTACCGGGATGTGCAATGATGCATGAGTGACATGTATGAAAGAATTATGAACGGTGGCTTTGCCACAAATATGATCTCAACTACATGATCATGCAAGCAATATGACAATGATGAAGCGTGTCATAATAAACGGAATGGTGGAAAGTTGCATGTCAATATATCTCGGAATGGCTATGGAAATGCCATGATAGGTAGGTATGGTGGCTGTTTTGAGGAAGGTATATGGTGGATGTATGATACCGACGAAAGGTGTGCGGTATTAGAGAGGCTAGCAATGGTGGAAGGGTGAGAGTGCGTATAATCCATGGACTCAACATTAGTCATAAAGAACTCACATACTTATTGCAAAAATCTATTAGTTATCAAAGCAAAGTATTACGCGCATGCTCCTAGGGGGATAGATTGGTAGGAAAAGACCATCGCTCGTCCCCTACCGCCACTCATAAGGAAGACAATCAATAAATAAATCATGCTCCGACTTCATCACATAACGGTTCACCATACATGCATGCTACGGGAATCACAAACTTCAACACAAGCATTTCTCAAATGCACAACTACTCAACTAGCACGACTCTAATATCACCATCTCCATATCTCAAAACAATTATCAAGTATCAAACTTCTCATAGTATTCAACACACTCATAAGAATTTTTTTATTAATCTTGAATGCCTAACATAATTAAAGCAAATTACCACGCTGTTTTGTAGGACTCTCAAAATAATCTAAGTGAAGCATGAGAGAACAATAGTTTCTATAAAACAAATCCACCACCGTGCCCTAAAAGATATAAGTGAAGCACTAGAGCAAAACTATATAACTCAAAAGATATAAGTGAAGCACATAGAGTATTCTAACAATTTCCGAATCATGTGTGTCTCTCTCAAAAGGTGTGCACAGAAAGGATGATTGTGGAAAACTAACAAATAAAGACTTAAATAATACAAGATGCTCCAAGAAAAACACATATCATGTGGTGAATAAAAATATAGCTCCAAGTAAAGTTACCGATGGAAGTAGACGAAAGAGAGGATGCCTTCCGGGGCATCCCCAAGCTTTGGCTTTTAGGTGTCCTTAGATTATCTTGGGGTGCCATGGGCATCAGGATCTTGCCACTCCTTGTTCCATAATCCATCAAATCTTTCACCCAAAACTTGAAAACTTCACAACACAAAACTTAAAGTAGAAAATCTCGTGACCTCCGTTAACGAAAGAAAACAAAACACCACTTCAAGGTACTGCAATGAACTCATTATTTATTTATATTGGTGTTAAAACTACTGCATTCCAAATTCTCTATGGTTTATAAAATATTTTACTAGCCATAGATTCATCAAAAATAAGCAAACAACACACGAAAAACAGAATCTGTCAAAAACAGAACAGTCTGTAGTAATCTGTAGCTAAAGCAAGTTCTGGAAACCCAAAAATTCTAAAATAAATTTATGGACGTGAGTAATTTATCTATTAATCATCTAAAAAATAATTAACTAAATATCACTTTCTAAATAAAAATGGCAGCAGTTCTCGTGAGCGCTAAAGTTTCTGTTTTTTACAGCAAGATTAAAAAGACTTTCCCCAAGTCTTCCCAACGGTTCTACTTGGCACAAACACTAATTAAACACAAAAAACACAACCAAAACAGAGGCTAGATAAATTATTTATTACTAAACAGGAGAAAAAAAAATCAAGGAATAAAAATAAAATTGGGTTGCCTCCCAACAAGCGCTATCGTTTAACGCCCCTAGCTAAGCATAAAAGCAAGGATTGATCTAGGTATTGCCATCTTTGGTTTTAGGGAAGAAAAGAGCAAACTTGCAATCTATGGAATTAATCTTTCTATTTTTCTAAAGCACATGGATATTAATGGTAGAAGACATATTAAGCACGTTACGGAAATTTGTATCTAAGCTAGCCTTCATCTCTTTGATAGATCCGGTTTGGTAAGAGAGCAAAAGAGATGTAGATTCAACCTTCTCATTCATGGGGTGCCCAAATATGGTTTTCATCTTTTCATAAGTATCTACGGCATCCCTTCAAGAAAACCTTCTTCAAATATAGAATCTAAGACATGCTTGAAAGAAGAAGGTAGGGCAACTTAAAAGCTCTTTAAGTAAATTTCAATTTGGTATTGGGGCACATAGCTGGCCCTGATCCTTAATAGTCTATCCCAAGCATATTTCAAGGATTCATCAAGTAAATAACGAAAAATTCTGGAATCATCTTCATCAAAATTATTAAGATTCTCATTGATAACTCTGGTAGGTCTTTCCATAGCATCTTTATTTATGAGTTTAGCTAGAATAGAAGGATTGTCCAAAGTACTAAAACTCGGGAGAGAACCTCCAACCCTTTTTGATTCCGACATGGCGGAAGAAAGGTGAGCGGAAAAGAGAGGGCGAATAAAATGGCAAGGGTGAAGTGAGGGAGAGGAAAACGAGAGGCAAATGGCAAATAATGTAATGCGGGAGATAAGGGTTTGTGATGGGTACTTGGTATGTTGACTTTTGCGTAGACTCCCCGGCAACGGCGCCAGAAATCCTTCTTGCTACCTCTTGAGCACTGCGTTGGTTTTCCCTTGAAGAGGAAAAGGTGATGCAGCAAAGTAGCATAAGTATTTCCCTCAGTTTTTGAGAACCAAGGTATCAATCCAGTAGGAGGCCATGCACGAGTCCCTCGCGCCTACACAAACAAATAAACTCCTCGCAACCAACACAATAAAGGGGTTGTCAATCCCTTCACGGTCACTTACGAGAGTGAGATCTGATAGATATGATAAGATAATATTTTGGATATTTTTATGATAAAGATGCAAAGTAAAGAAAGCAAAATAAACGGAAAAGGAAATAGCTTGTTGATGTAATATTAATATGATGGAAAATAGACCCGGGGGCCATAGGTTTCACTAGTGGCTTCTCTCGAGAGCATAAGTATTATGGTGGGTAAACAAATAACTATTGAGAAATTGACATAATTGAGCATAATTATGAGAATATCTAGGTATGATCATGCATATAGGCATCACGTCCGAGACAAGTAGACCGACTCCTGCCTGCATCTACTACTATTACTCCACACATCGACCGCTATCCAGCATGCATCTAGAGTATTAAGTTCAAGAGAACAGAGTAACGCTTTAAGCAAGATGACATGATGTAGATGGATAAACTCATGCAATATGATGTAAACCCCATCTTGTTATCCTCGTTGGCAACAATACAATACGTGCCATGCTGCCCCTACTATCACTGGGAAAGGACACCGCAAGATTGAACCCAAAGCTAAGCACTTCTCCCATTGCAAGAAAGATCAATCTAGTAGGCCAAACCAAACTGGTAATTCGAAGAGACTTGCAAAGATAACCAATCATACATTTAAGAATTCAGAGAAGATCCAAATATTGTTCATAGGTAAACTTGATCATAAACCCATAATTCGTCGGTCTCAACAAACACACCGCAAAAGAAGATTACATCGAATAGATCTCCACAAGAGAGGGGGAGAACTTTGTATTGGGATCCAAAAAGAGATAAGAAGCCATCTAGCTAATAACTATGGACCCAAAGGTCTGAAGTAAACTACTCACACTTCATCCGAGAGGCTATGGTGTTGATGTAGAAGCCCTCCGTGATTAATGCCCCCTCTGACGGAGCTCCGAAAAAGGCCCCAAGATGGGATCTCGTGGATACAAAAAGTTACGGCGGTGGAATTAGGGTTTTGGCTCCGTATCTGGTAGTTTGGGGGTACGTAGGTATATATAGGAGGAAGGAGTACGTCGATGGAGCAATGTGGGCCCCACGAGGGTGGAGGGCGCGCCTAGGGGGGGGGGAGGGTAGGCGCGCCCCCTATCTCATGCCTTCCTGGTTGATGTCTTGATGTAGGGTCCAAGTCCTCTGGATCACGTTCGTTCCGAAAATCACGTTCCCGAATGTTTCATTCCGTTTGGACTCCGTTTGATATTCTTTTTCTGCGAAACTCTGAAATAGGCAAAAACAACAATTCTGGGCTGGGCCTCCGGTTAATAGGTTAGTCCCAAAAATAATATAAAATTGTATAATAAAGCCCAATAATGTTCAAAACAGGATATAATATAGCATGGAACAATAAAAAATTATAGATACGTTGGAGACGTATCATGGTCTCTCTCAAACAACCCTGCAACCAAATAACAAAGAGTCTCTTGTGTCCCCAACACACCAAATACAATGGTGAATTGTATCGGTGCACTAGTTCAGCAAAGAGATGGTAATACAAGTGTAGCAACGATAGTAGATATTGATTTTTGTAATAGGAACAATAAAAAAACAGCAAGGTCGCAAGTAACAAAAGTGAGCACAAACGGTATTGCAATGCTTGAAAATGAGGCCCCGGGTCCGTACTTTCGCCGGTGCAATCTCTCAACAATGCTAATGTAATTGGATCACATAATCATTCCTCAATGTGCGATGAAGAATCACTCCAAAGTTCCTATCTAGCGGAGAACATAAGAAGAAATTGTTTATAGGGTACGAAACCACCTCAACGTTATCCTTCCCGACCGATCTATCCAATAGTTTGTACTAAAATTACAAAAAGTTATCCTTTCCGACCGATCTATCTAAGAGTTCATACTAAAATAACACCATATGATACACATCAACAAACTCTAATGTCACTGTGAGTATCCGTGAGTTGATTATACGATATGCATCAAACAATTTTAGATTCATAATACTCAATCCAACACAAAGAACCTCAAAGAGTGCCCCAAGATTTCTACCGGAGAAACAAAGACGAGAACGTGCATCAACCCCTATGCATAGATTACCCCAATGTCACCTCGGGAATCAGCGAGTTGAGTGCCAAAACACACATCAAGTGAATCAATATGACACCCCATTGTCACCATGGGTATTCACAGCAACACATACATCAAGTGTTCTCAAATCCACAGAAGTATTCAATCCGATAAGAACGAAATCTCAAAGGGAAAACTCAATTCATCACAACAATATAGAGAGGTGGAAACATCATATGATCCAACTATATTAACAAAGCTCGTGATACATCAAGATCGTACCAACTCAAGAACACGAGAGAGAGAGAGAGAGAGACTAGACACATGGCTACTGGTACAAACCCTCACCCCCGAGGGTGGACTACTCCCTCCTCATCATGGTGGCCGCTAGGATGATGAAGATGGCCGCCGGGATGATCAAGATGGATCAATTTTTGTTGTGGAATGCTACATATCATACTCATCATATACTCTTTCTTTTGTAGCATGGACATTTGGATTGAATGATTCAAAGCAATAGTCTATAATTTGACATGAAGACGTCAATACTCAATCATACTAACAAGCAACCATGTCTTTCAAAATATCAACGCTAAAGAAAGGTATCCCTAGCCCATTATGCTCAATCATTGATCCATTCATGAAACACACTCAAATATTAGCTACATCCAATGCACAAGTACAACAATAGTGCTCGCTAGTTGGTGCTTTATAAGAGAAGATGGAGACTCAAATAAAAATAAAAATTGCATAAAGTAAATAGACAGGCCCTTCGCAGAGGGAAGCAGAGATTTGTAGAGGTGCTAGAGCTCAAAGCTTAAATTGAGAGATAAAATATTTTGAGATGCATACTTTTCCCGTCAACGAAAATGACCGAGAATTCCCAACACTTTCCATGCTAGATATATCATAGGCGGTTCCCAAACATAAAATAAAGTTTATTCCCTTTTCCACCGTACTTTCACAGTCCACGACTAGCCGTATCCACGGGTGCCGCCCATACCAACACTTTCCAAGGAATTTATTATTTGACAACATAAAGTAAATTTATTATTCATTTAGAGACCGGGCATCCATATTACCACCGTACTCTCGTGAAATGACAAGTGAATAAACACTCATCTCGAGAATAACACATCTAGCATGGAAAATATTAGCCACCCCATGCCGCTTCATGAGCGTATGATCACACAAAAAGGAAATTCATTTTGAAAATTAAAGATGGCACATACAAATTTACTTAGAACGACACTGAAATACCACATATAGGTAGGCATGGTGGACTCATGTGGCAAAACTGGGTTTAAGGATTTTGGATGCATGAGTAGTATTCCCACTTAGTACAAATGGAGGCTAGCAAATAGATTGAGAAGCGACCAACCAAGAAATCAAAACGATCATAAACGAGCATTAAACATAACTAACACCGAGTAATGCACCACAAGTAGGATGTAACTTCATTGCATAACTATTGACTTTCATGCTTGCATAGGGAATCACAAACCTTAACACCAATATTCTTACTAAAGCATAATTACTCACCAACATGACTCACGTATTATTATCTCCATGTCTCAAAACTATTGCAATGAATGAAAATTACCATATCCAATGATCTATATGAAAGTTTTTATTATATCCCTCTTGGATATCCATCACTTTGGGACTAAATTTATATATTACCATTGCTACTAACAAGCTCTCAAATAATTTTAAGTGAAGCAAAAGATACAAGTGAAGATCAAATGAGTAGTTAAGTAAATAGGTAGCTATGTGAGGACTCTCTCTTATTTAAAAGTTTTAGATCTAAGTATTTTATTAAAATAACAAGCAAAACAAAATAAAATGAAATTCTAAGAATATCACACATCATGCGAAGAAGCAAAAACTTAGGCTCAACCGGTACTAACTGATAATTATTGAAGAAGAAAGGTGGGATGCCTACCAGGGCATCCCCAAGCTTAGATGCTTGAGACTTGTTGAAATATTAATTTGGGATTCCTTGGGCATCCCCAAGCTTGAGCTTTTGTGTCTCCTTAATTCCTTTTATATCACAGTTTCCCTAAATACTAAGAACTTCATCCACACAAAACTCAACAAGAACTCGTGAGATAAGTTAGTATAAATCAATGCAAAAACCTTATCATTATCTATTGTAGAAAATCACTAAAATTATTATTCAACATTGCATACTAAATGCCTATGCATATTTACTACTCCTATCCTCAAATAGAATCATTAATCAAGCGAACGTATGCAAACAATGCAAACATAACAGAAATTTGCCAAAACAGGATAACTTATAAAGGAAGCAAGAATATCAACTCCAGAAATTTTGAAAATTTACCACACTATAGAAAATTTATCATAGCTTATTGAGCAAAAATAATTCAAGATTTTATCACATTCTAGCTTTTTTCAAGAGTCCATGCAATCAGCAACTTTCTATTTTCAAACAGCCACATATAGACTTGTGAAATAAGCATGGTAAAGGCTATACTTGACATTTTTATTGAAATGAAAGATGCAAAACATTATTTTAAATAACAACAAGGAAATCCTAACAAAATATAATGACGCTCTGATAACCCACAAGTATAGGGGATCAATTGTAGCCTTTCTCGATAAGTAAGAGTGTCGAACCCAACGAGGAGCTAAAGGTAGAACAGATATTCCCTCAAGTTCTATCGACCACCGATACAACTCTAGGCACACTTAACGTTTGCTTTACTTAGAACAAATATGAAACTAGAAGTACTTTGTAGGTGTAATGGGATAGGTTTGCCAGATAATAAAGAACACGTAAATAAAAGCTAGGGGTTGTTTACATAAAGAAACAATTAAGTTAGTTTTAGTAGACTGCTTTTTGTCACAAGAAAGTTATTTGTCCCTAGGCAATCGATAACTAGACCGGTAATCATTATTGCAATTTTATATGAGGGAGAGGCATAAGCTAACATACTTTCTCTACTTGGATTATGCACCTATGACTGGAACTCTAGCAAGCGTCCGCAACTACTAAAGATCATTAAGGTAAAACCCAACCATAGCATTAAAGTATCAAGTCATCTTTACTCCCATAGGCAAAGAACATACTTACTCGGGTGTGTGCTTCTGTCACTCACACCACCCACCATAAGCGAATCATGAACATATTGCAAACCCTACAGTGGGGATCCCTCACACTTGCGCGACACGGAGAGCACCATAGGACATCACCAATAATAAAACATACAACTCAAACCAATCATGATCATCTATCAACCCATAGGACAAAGCGGATCTACCCAAACATCATAGGATAGCCATACATCATTGGGAAATAATATATAGTGTTAAGCACCATGTTTAAGTAGAGATTACATCGGGGATAAGAGGTGTGACATCGCTGCATAGAGGGGGGAGAGTTGGTGATGATGGCAGTGAAGTTGTTGGTGAGATCGCCATCATGATGATGGCCCCGATGGCGTTCCGGCGCCACCGGGAGATAGGGGGAGAGATCCCCCTCATCCTTCTTCTTCCTTGGCCTCCCCCCCCTAGATGGGGGAGGGTTTCCCCTCTAGTCCATGGCCTCCATGGCGGTGGAGGGGCAGAAGTCCCTCTGAGATTGGATCTCTCTCCCTGTTTCCTTCTGTTTCTGCGCTCCTGTTTTCTGGCCTTTCACCGTTTCTTAAATCCCCGGAGATCCGTAACTCCGATTGGGCTGAAATTTTAACACGATTTTTATTTGGATATTAGCTTTCTTGCAGCCCAAGAAGGGCATCAACCGCCTTACGGGGTGGCCACAAGCCTCCTAGGCGCGCCCTGGGCAGGGGGCGTGCCCCTATGGCTTGTGGGTCCCTTGGGCATCGTCTCGCGTTGATTCTTTCTCACGAAAATCACAAATATTGCAAAATAAATCTCTGTAAGTTTTTATTGCGTTTGGACTCCATTTGGTATGGATATTCTGTGAAACAAAAAACATGCAACAAACAGGAACTTGCACTGGGCACTGGATCAATATGTTAGTCCCAAAAATAATATAAAAAGTTGCCAAAAGTATAGGAAAGTTGTAGAATATTGGCATGAAGCAATAAAAAATTATAGGTATGACGAAGACATATCAGCATCTGCAAGCTTAATTCATGCTCGTCCTTGAGTAGGTAAATGATAAAAAAGACAATTCTTGATGTGGAATGCTACCTAGCATAATCTTGATCACATAATCTAATCATGGCATGAATATTAAGACACGAGTGATTCAAAGCAATAGTCTATAATTTCACATAAAGACAATAATACTTCAAGAATACTAATAAAGCAATCATGTCTTCTCAAAATATCATGGCTAAAGAAAGTTATCCCTACAAAATCATATAGTCTGGCTATGCTCCATCTTCATCACACAAAGTATTTCATCATGCACAACCCCGATAACAATCCAAGCAATTGTTTCATACTTTTAACGTTCTCAAGCTGTTGGGGATATTACTACTAGACATAAACTGGCCAGGAGAGGCCGGATTATCCTCATAATGATTATCTTATTTGAAGCCCATGAAGACATGAATGATGGTGCTTCATGAAGGCCCAAGGCCCAAAGGTGGGTTAAGGCTTGTAGACATAAACCGATATTGATGTATACTTGTATGATAAGGTAGGAGTAGAGACCGAGCCGGAGACGTTTATGATCCGGCCTCGGGACTCTGTAAACCGGCGAGCGTCGACCTATGTATATAAAGGTACAACCCGGCGGCGGTTTAGGGACAACACACAACAACTCTAGAGCCAGGCAAAGCGGATTCGCTCCCTGGTCATCAAAACCCTAGCAATTCCATCACAACTGGAGTAGGCTTTTACCTTCATAGTAAGGGGCCAAACCAGTGTAAACTCTCGCGTCCTTTGTCCGCTTTAAACCCCTTTAAGCTAACCCGTAGAGATGGCTCCACGACTAAGTCCTTTCACGAGGACATCTGCCGTGACAAAACCACGACAGTTGGCGCCCACCGTGGGGCTATCGCACGATGGTTTCGAGTTCTTGAAGGGCAGCTTCGAGAGACTCAAGGGATACACTGTGGGCCGGATGACTAAAAGTTGTTGCGGCAAGCTCTACATCGATGATGTAGGATGGGGTCCCGAGGCCGGTTCAGTCGAGTATGGGTACCGGGTCCCCTTTGGTGGAATTCACGTCTTCATCGGCAAGATCGGCGAACCAGGCCCTGAGCCGGACATCTGCACCGACGTCATCGAGACGGCTTAGCATGCAAGCTCTACCTAGGTTCAGCCCACCGTAAAGCATGTGTTCGTAGGTGTCATCCATGGAGCGGAATATGAGGATAGATTGGCATCTGGTGGCGAAACCGTTGTCTGCTCTGATGATGAGTCTTCATCTGGAGAGACCGAGTCGCTGTACCAGCTGCAGAATGGCCGTATTAGTGGAGGTTCTGGGGGTAACAGGATTCCGGACCCCCTTGATCTGCCAAGCCGGGCCGCGGTCTTCATGGCCGGTACACAATCAGTGCAGCACTCTTCTACCACCGCGGCAATGATCTCCGGTTTAGCAACAGCAACACCAGCAGGAGCAGGGGGCTCATCGCCGCATCCGGCTCAGGTCTTGTCCGATTTGTTTGACGCTTTAGCAACATTGCTGGCAGCAGAGGTGGACGCGGCAAACCGAGATCAGCACAACACAGAGATTGCAAAGGTGAAGGATCAGATAACTCAAGCTAAAGTGGACCTGGCAGCAAAAAACACCAGGATGGCTACAGAGCGGGCCGGGTTGGAGGCTCAGGCTTACCGGCTCATGCTGGATTCGAGTGTGTCAGATGACGTCATGAGGAGAACATACCGGCCACACCTTTCGTCAGTATTTGAGGCAAGGAATCTCTTTAACATGCCAGGAGCGGGCACCAGCAACCAGCCCGTGGTAAACCGGGCGGAGGCACCTGGGACCGGGGCACCGGTTCAGCCTCGTGCGATGGATCCGCCGCCTCCACCTCGTCAGAACCATTTCCCATCATGGCACGTCTCAACACCTCTGGGTCATTACTATAACCCGTTGGATAACATCGTTGCCGCCGCTTCATGATTGGCAGCTCTCCCGATTGATGGCGAGTCCCCAGTAGCGGTTGAGACACGACGGGCTAGGAAGCTCCTTCAGCCGGCTTTGACTCAGCAGGAGGCATATTCATATAGCCGCGAAAGGATTCATTCTACTCCCCGCCCAAGCCGGAGCTACAGCAGGCACATCGATGAACCGGCCGTATCAAGCAGTGCGAGGAATTGTAATCCGCCCCGTGGCAATAACCCGATAGGTGGCGGTGGCAATGCCCAGGACGTAGTGGATCGCGCTAGGGCATGTTGGGAAGCTGAGTTAGCGGCACAACACGAAGCTCCGGTTCGTCAACTCACACCGGTTCGTCAGTTCACTCCGGTTTGTCCAACAACATCGGTGGAACCAGGGGTTACCTCCAGTTCTTTGGGAGTGCCATGTATTGTCCTAGCGCTGCGCAACGTACGGTTACCCAAGGATTTCAAAGGCCCGCGTAAGGTGCCAAATTACACCGCCAATTTATCCCCTGAGTCATGGGTGGAGAGCTATGAGATGGTGATGGATATGCTGGATGTGGACGAAGCGGCGTGTGCCAAATACTTTACCACGATGTTGGAGGGAACAACTCGCACATGGTCGAAAAATCTGCCAGCCAACTCTATTGGATCGTGGGCCGAGTTAAGGGCCCGGTTTATCCAGAACTTCAAAGATATGTGCAAGAAGCCCATGTCCATCGTGGATTTGGCTGCCTGTGTCCAGGAGGAAGGAGAATCAACAACACACTGGGTGCACCGGGTTTTGGAGATTTTGCATTCATTAGACCGCATTAACGCTGACACAGCCATTTTAACGTTGGAAGGCAATTGCCGATTTGCACCTTTGAAGCTGAAGTTGGGGCAGCTCAAACGCCATTGTAATGACAGGGGAACACCTATGGTAGCTCTGGTAAAATATGCCGACTCTGATAGTACCAAGGACCCCGAGTTTGATGATGACAAGACATGGAAGGGAAAGAAGAGCGGTAGCACCAAGGGGCAGCAACATAACCTGACGGGTCATGGGAACAATGGTAAACGCAAGGCAGATAATAGCTTGGACTTTGTGGCTAACACCAACATCCAGGATAACGGTCAACGGCACAAATGCAAACTGCCCTAGCGGGGTGGAGGATCAGGCCCCAATCTGGAGCCGCCTATTAAACCAGCCTTGCCCAAAGCACAGATCGAAGGAGAGGCCAGCTACGCATCTTTGGAAGGATTGCTTCATCATGTGGGAATTCAAAAATTCAAATCTATTTCAATATGACAATGGACCGCCCGACGGTTCAGGAGGCGGTTTTCATGGGCCGGGTTATGGTGGCGGCAGTTCCGGTTCAGGATTCCAAGGCAACCAGACCAGACATGGTAATCAGAGCAACCAGGGCAACCAGGGAGGTTACAACCATGAGGGGAATCAACAACAGCAGAAATCAGGTTATCAGAGCAATCCAAAGCAGTTGAATAGTGGGCAGTATCATGTTTTCACCACTAGCTTATGTAAGCACGATCAGAAGCTTCATAAAAGAGCCGTGAACTCCGCTGAACCGGCGGTACCTCGTTATCTGCGCTGGTCTGAATAGCCCATCCTGTGGAGTCGAGAAGATCATCCACCCCGGGTTGACAATCCGGGTCATCTAGCTTTAGTGGTGGCACCTCAGGTTGGGGGGGTATAAATTTACTAAGGTGCTTATGGATGGAGGAAGCAGTATCAATATCCTTTACTTTGAAACCTTTCATCGCATGGGGTTAACAGATAAGAATCTTAAACCGCCGAACACCGTGTTTCATGGGGTAGTGCCTGGTAAATCGGCATACCCAGTTGGTAAGATAGCTCTGGAAGTTGCGTTTGGAGACGATCATGATTCAAGATCAGAGGTGTTGACTTTTGAAGTGGTGAAAATCAAGAGTCCATATCATGCCCTGTTCGGACGACCGGCTTATGCTAAGTTCATGGCAAGGCCCTATTATGTTTATCTGCAGCTTAAGATGCCGGGTCATAAGGGGACCATTACAGTGCATGGGAGCCGTAAGATTGCTTTGGAATGTGAAGAGGGTGATGCGGCTTATGCTGAGTCGGTTTGTGCCACTAAGGAGCTGAATTTTTATAAGGACAATGTTGATCCGGTAGATATGACTTCTCTGAAAAAGCCAACTACTGAGCATGATCCGACACTGAAATTTAAATCGGCTGAGGAAACTAAGCTGGTTGACTTTGTTCCTGGCGATTCATCCAAGCAGTTCAGCATCAGCGCTAACCTGGATCCGAAATAGGAAAGCACGCTCATCGAGTTCATCCGTGAGAACCGGGACATCTTTGCATGGAAGCCTTCTGACATGCCAGGTGTATCGAGGGAACTCGCTGAGCACACCCTTAATATAGATCCTAAGTTTAAACCGGTCAAGTAGTTTCTTCGCCGCTTCAATGAAGAAAGGCATAAAGCTATTGGTGAGGAGGTAGCCCGGCTTTTGGCAGCAGGGTTTATTGTGGAGGTCTTTCACCCTGAGTGGCTAGCTAATCCGGTGCTGGTACTTAAGAAAAAGGGCACTTGGCGTATGTGTCTGGATTACACAGACTTAAACAAAGCCTGTCCAGCTGACCCCTTTGCTCTCCCTCGTATCGATCAAATTATTGATGCTACAGCAGGTTGTGACTGTTTGTGTTTTCTGGATGCTTATTTTGTTTATCATCAGATCAAAATGGTAGTTAAGGACTAGGAGAAGATAGCCTTCATAACTCCCTTTGGAGCCTTCTGCTATGTATCTATGCCTTTCGGGCTCAAGTGTGCCCAGGCAACTTATCAGCGCTATGTCCAGAATTGTCTGCATAAATAGATTGGGCGCAATGTACATGCATATGTGGAGGACATTGTGGTCAAGTCCAGAAAGGATGAGACACTGATAGGTGACTTGAAGGAAACTTTTGATAACCTCCGAGTTTATAAGATGATGCTTAATCCGGCCAAATGTGTCTTTGATGTACCGGCAGACATGCTTTTGGGTTTTCTGGTATCTAATAGGGGCATTGAAGCTAACCCGGAGAAGATCATGGCTATCACGTCTCTGGCTAAACCGGCGTGCATTAACGATGTTCAATGTTTGGTGGGCCAGATTGCAGCCTTAAGCCAGTTTATCAGCCGCCTTGGAGAGAAGGCTATCCCTTTGTATCAGATGTTAAAGAAAACGGATCACTTCGTCTGGAGTGGTGCTGCTGATGAAGCGCTTGAAGATCCGAAGAGACAGTTAGCCAAGCCACCTGTCCTTGCGACTTCGGTTGATAAGGAGCCCTTATTGCTATATGTGGCTGCTAATGCCCGAGCTGTTAGTGTGGCTATTGTTGTGGAGCGCAAGGAGGCTGGGAAAGAGTATCCGGTTCAACGGCCGGTTTATTATATCAGCGTGGTGCTTATCGAGTCCAAACAGAGATACCCACATTGGCAGAAGTTGGTCTATGGGGTTTTTATGGCAAGATGGAAGCTCAAGCATTATTTTCAGGGTCATCCTATCACAGTGGTCAGTTCAGCCCCCTTGGGAGATATCATCCAAAACAGAGAAGCAACTGGCCAGATTGCTAAATGGGCTATTGAGCTTGGACCTCATGGGCTAAAGTATACACCTCGCACAACAATCAAATCCCAAGCACTCATGGACTTCATCAATGATTGGACAGAGTCGCAAGCACCGGAGGAAAAGCCAGACAACACTTATTGGACTATTCATTTTGATGGGTCCAGACAATTGGAGGGCTCGAGGGCTGGAGTCATATTAACTTCCCCACGAGGTGATAAGTTTTGTTATGTTCTCTGTTTAATGTTCCCTTGTACTAACAATGCAACTGAGTATGAGGCCTTGCTCCATGGTCTTCGGATGGCTAAGGAAATGAACTTAAGCCAGGTTAAGTGCTTTGGTGACTCGGACCTTGTGGCTCAGCAGGTATCTGGCACTTGGGATTCCAAGGATCCACTCATGGCAGCATATAGACGAGAGGTGGATGCAGTGGCTGGTCATTTCAAGGGTTATCAAGTGGACCATATAGACCGGCGGAAGAATGAAGTAGCATAAGCTTTAAGTCGCTTAGGCTCTCAATGTAAACCAGTGCCACCCAATACCTTTCTCGATGCACTGCATAATTCGTCAGTGAAGATACCTACGGAGGAGGATTTGGCTGTGCCCGACCCGGAGGCTCAATTGGTGGCGGCTCTTCATGTTATTCCGGATTGGACGGTCCCGTACCTAGCATACATGAACCGGGGCAAGTTACCAGATGACGAAACCTTTGCCCAGCAGATAATCCGACGATCCAAGTCAATGACCATTGTCAATGGGGAGCTACATCATTGTAGCGTCACATGAGCATTTCAGCGTTGTGTCTCTCCTCAAGAAGGTTGTGAGATTTTGCGTGAGATCCACGAGGGAGATTGTGGTCACCACGCCGGTTCAAAATCCTTGGTGGCTAAGGCCTTTTGTCATGGTTTCTATTGGTTGATGGCTCATGCTGATGCTGAGGATTTGGTAAAGAGGTGTGATGGTTGTCAAAAGTTTGCACGCCGCGCTCATGTTCCGGCTCAAGAATTAAGAATGATTCCAATAACTTGGCCGTTTGCAACTTGGGGGCTCGATATGGTTGGACCTTTTAAGAGGTCCAAGGACAAGAAGACCCACCTGCTGGTGGCAGTTGATAAGTTTACCAAGTGGGTCGAGGCAGAGCCAGTCAGTAAGTGTGATGCGGCCATGGCGGTTCAATTCATCAAAAAGGTGATATTCTGGTTTGGTTTTCCACAAAGCATTATCACTAATAATGGTACTAATATGTCAAAGGGTGCTATGGAAGAATTTTGTCAACGTGAGCACATCCGGCTTGACGTGTCATCAGTGGCTCACCCCCAATCTAATGGTCAAGCAGAACGTGCCAATCAAGAAATTTTGCGAGGTATCAAACCCCGGCTTATGGTTCCTTTAAAGCGGACACCGGGTTGTTGGGTGGAGGAGTTACCTTCCGTGTTATGGAGCATCAACACCACACCAAACAGATCTACGGGTTACATGCCTTTCTTCATGGTTTACGGAGCAGAGGCAGTTCTCCCTAGTGACATACGTCATGACTCACCCCGTGTGGCGGCTTATGTTGAAGCTGATAATGAAAAAGCACGTCAGGACTCATTGGACCTGTTAGATGAGGAGCGTGATCTTGCGGTGGTACGTTCGGCGATTTATCAACAAGATTTGCGACGTTATCACAACTGCCGGGTTAAAACCAGAACTTTTCAAGAAGGCAATCTAGTGCTCCGGCTCATCCAGGATCAGACTGATATGCACAAGTTATCCCCACCTTGGGAAGGGCCTTTTGTGGTCAGCAAAAATTTGCACAATGGATCATACTACCTTATCGATGTTCGAGAGCGCAAAGACTCACGTAAATCGGAGGAAGAGACCCAGCAGCCGTGGAATATAGCTCATCTTCGGCCTTACTATACTTGAGCCATAGGATCTTTTTTATGTACATAATTATGACAATGTATATATTATAATCAATATAATAAACCGAAGCCTCAGCTAAAGCGGGGTCTCTGTTGTTTTTACATCATATGTGTTTTCATGGAGGCTTCTGTTTACAAAGCGGAATTTTGTTGATCCGGCTTGTAATGCCACACATATAAAAGGAAATCACTAGGGGGCTTGGTCATATCTGAACCTTAGCTACACCTCTTGATCGGCTTAGGGCCAAAGGGAAATCACTAGGGGGCTTGGTTGTATTCACACCATAGCTACACCTCTTGGTAGGCTTAAGGCCAAAGGAAAATTACGTGGGGCCAAAGAGAGTGTTGCACCAGCACAGCTCAAACATAGGCACCCACCGAGCACATCTCAAATATTGCATGGGGGCTCTTTGCTTCTCAAAGAACAAAGAGTCTGCACCCTTGTAATAGGCTATCAAGCCAAGCTTGGAAGCCAGGTGTATTCACCTAAAACCCCGGGTTATCCTGCCTCTTTAAGTAAGCCACTCCGTCGAGATAAACCTGGTATGACCCATCGAACGTTTGACAAGTCAATCTCATAGACCTTGAACTTGTCAAAGTTAAAACGACGATTGGTTAAAGATTGAGGTCCATCTTAAAAGGCTTTGTAAAATGGTTTAACTCAGTGGCCTGGCAGCCCATGAAAAGCCTCGCATATTCTTCTTGTATTTTTTGCAAAGTGTTCCTTCTCTTTTGATAAATTTCATAAGTGTTTTCTGATAAACCGGTGTTTATTACAACCCGGCATGGCTTACAATGCTAAATTGTTAGTACATGATCAGTTATCATCCGGCCTTTATTGTTTCGGTCTAGTTTTGACTACAAGTCACCAGTATTATATGGATAAAACCGGTGTTTATCATAACCCGGTACGGTTGTATCGTAAACCGACAACCGGGAAGGAGTCATCTATACTCCAGCTTGGTGTCATCACCCTTTTATAATAGCCATGGGTCAAACAACGAGGTAACATGTATTCTTTATTTTATATCTGGTTGTTTTTAAACAGCCTTGGCTTTACACCTAGCCTATATATTTGGGCATCATCACCCGTCCAGCGTTAAACCGCCAGGACCCCTTCAATCTCTTGTATGCAGGAACAAGTTAAAATATAGCCACTGCGGATTATGCATATAATAAAGATCCCAAAAGCATGGCGAGTTATCAGTATCAAGCAAAACAAGTATGCTCGATGGCATAACAGACAAGTGTTTGAACTAGCCTATTACAAGGCGTTTTAATGCCCACACTAGATAATTGTTTCAGTACATAATGGTAGGCTGCGACAGACTAACCGGCCTCTTGTTCAGGATTCATCACCAGGATGACTTGAAGATTGAGGGTCATCTTGAGTCAGTTGCTCCTCCTCCTCTCTACCCAGTGGCTGGAAATCAATCGTTGTCCAATCGATTCCAGTTAAAGCTTGGAACACGGCTTCTTCACTTATAAGGGTGGAAGGATCAATGTCAGGGGCATAAGTGTGCTCACGAATTGGCGGAACAAGATCTTCTACATCATGTGTTGGCGCAGGATATCTTTTCTGATCAGCGTCATAAACTGGCTAGTAATGAGACAAATCCGTTTCATCCGCCAATTTGCTCGCTATGGGTCGCAGTTCCCTTATGAGCCTTCGGAGATCATCATTTTTGAATTCTGAACCGTCTTCCTTTACGCCGGGATAGCCTTGGCCAATATCTGCCGGTTCAAGATCTGGAATCCATGCCTTGGCCCGGATTAGCGCAGTCAGTGCGCCTGACCTTGCAGCTGATCTTTTAAGTTCATCCAACCGAGCAGGCAACATTGACAACTTCTCAATGGTTTCTTTTATCAGCGTTGGAGGAGGCCTGTTATAAGCAGCAGTGCAAATAGCCCGTTGGGATCCGGAATACAACTGCTCTGTCAAAGTATAGGCACCCTTCAGCTTCATCCGCATGTCAGAGCCCATATGCGTAATGCGGGTCCCTGTGACATTGCAAGAATTAGTAAGCCGGTAATTAATACGGTAAAAAGACTTGAAAAACATCAGATGAGGATACTTGCCAAATACAGCAGAGGCCATAGCGTTTATTTGCCGCTTTAAACCGGTCAGTTCTTCGACCACCGGTTTAAGGGCTGCCTCTGTGTCTTCGGCCTTCTTTACTAAAGCGACCTTCTCCGTGTCCCAATCTACACGTTCCTTCTTGAAGTTTTCCTTCAGCTTCTCCATGGCTGTTACGGCATTGGTCAGTTCCTCTTTGGCTTTAGAAGCCTCCGCTTGCTGAGATTTGATGTTCTCTTGAAGATCAGCGGTTTGGGCATCCTTTTGGCTCAGCTTAGCCTATAAAGAACATACATGTCATCAATGGGCTATATGTATTTGAAGTACCAAGCGTATAACAAGTTATGCACTTTGCACTTGGGGGCTAATGCTTACTAGCTTCGTTCTAGAATATTATTTCAAAGTCCCAAGTATAATGCAAGCATCATTCTTGGCACTTGGGGGCTAATGTACATCTGCTCAAAGTAACAGTGCTTAAAGTCCCGGTTCACCTTGGAAAGATAAACCGGCCCTTGGGGACTACACAGGAGAAAGTTACAAGATTACAATGCTAAAGTATCGGTTCATTTTTAAAAGGATCAACCGACCCTAGGAGGATAAGTATGCAGAGTCGTGGTATTATGAAGACCCGGTTTTTTATTACTATCATAAATCGGCCCCTGGGAGCTATTGGAATTGGTACTTACGATTGGACTTAAGAGAGAAAAGGATTTGTACTTACTTCATAACGTTCCTTCATCAAATTCACTAAACCGGCTTCGTAGTCACGATTTGTGTACATATGGTTCAGAAAACCAGAATGGAGCTCCTGGGCGTTAAGGTGGGCATAGCTTGATAAATCGGTGCTCCATTTGCCTTTCTCCATGGCAGCATGTTCTTCTTTGGCGCTATGTTTTGCTAATACAACAGGATGGCTAGGGGAGGTGTGGCCAACGCCAGTAATGATAACCTCATCTTCCTTGTCGCCAGCAGCCTTTACTGGAGTTGGTGGAATATCAGTAGCCTTAACCGAACTAGACGGTCCATCATCAGTACGGACTAGACTTACCGGTTTATCAGCTTGCACTGCGGTATCAACTTCTACTTGTTCAGTAGAAACATGATCTGGGGGTGGCAGGTCATCAAGTGTGGCGTCAGCAGTTGCTCTCTCCGGTTCTGAAATTGTCACCGGTTCAACTGTCACATGGCCATCAGATGGTTTGTCTACACGACCCTTCTTACTGGGTCTGGCCTTGGCCCTGAAATAAAAAGATACACATATCAATATAAGCATATAAGTGTAAAGCGTCAAAAAGACACAGCTTAAGGCATTTACCCAGGGACAGTCTTGAGGGGTGGAAGCTATGTGGCAGTTGACTCGCCAGATGATGAAGGTGGCGTTCCCTGATAATTCGAATCGGATGGATTAAGAGGTTGTCGGAAATAACCCGCCTTGGGGTAAGAAGTATTGGAAGTATTTGAGACCTCAAATTGGCGCTTTCGAACCGGAGTATTTGGCAGACCGGTTGAAGTATTACTTGGCCGCTATGACGGGTTGTGCGGCGTGCTTCGTGTTGCTGCTTCTTCAAAAGAAAGTTTGGGTCCAAGTAAGCTAGGGGGTGAGAAAATCTTACTTTCCGGATTGCTTGACAGATTTTTTGAGTTGGCAGAGGGTCTGAACCGGAGGAAAGGATAATTACCTCTGCGTCGTCAGCTTGTCTGCCCTCGGCGTCATCCTGATAAATATCATGGTCAATGAGGTGTATGAAAAGTGAACCAAGGGAATCGAGTTCTACCTCTGCGTCCGGTTCATCAAGGTCGTCATCAAGTTCTAAACCGATTGGTTCAATTGCCTTTCTCTTGGAAGATTTCTTAACAACCTTCGTTTTTTGACGAGGAGCCTTAACCGTTTTCTCCTGAGGTTTCTTTTTCCAGAACGGGTCATCACCCTATTTAAAAGATGGGCAGAGGGTATTAAAAGTTGCACAGTTCAAAAATATCAGGTATAAAGCTGTAACACCCACAATGCGGCTATATCTCCCACGTGTCGGGGCACAACTTAGAGGCATAGCCGCATGGTAGGCTTGTCGCAAGAGGGGTAATCTTCACACATCCCATGTACTGAATAAGAAAGAGATAAAGAGTTGGCTTACAATTGCCACTTCACACAAATATAAGTTAAACATACATCATCCAGAATACAAACAAGGTCTGACTACAGAACCAAAATAAAGAAAGACCACCCCAAATGCTATATCCTCAATCGTCCCAACTGGGCTCCACTACTGATCAACAGGAAATGAAACAAAACAACTATCGGGATCTTCATCAAGCTCCCACTTGAGCTCGGTTGCATCATCTTCACTGGTATCATCGGCACCTGCAACTGTTTGGAAGTATCTGTGAGTCACGAGGACTCAGCAATCTCACACCCGCGAGATCAAGACTATTTAAGCTTAAGGGTAGGAAAGGGTAGTGAGGTGGAGCTGCAGCAAGCACTAGCATATATGGTGGCTAACTTACACAAACGAGAGCGAGAAGAGAAGTAATGCACGGTCGAGAAGCTATAAGTGATCAAGGAGTGATCCTGAAGCTACTTACGTTCAAGCATAACACAAGAACCATGTCCAGTTCCCGGACCCCGCCGAGAAGAGACCATCATGGCTACACACGCAGTTGATTCATTTTAATTAAGTTAAGTGTCAAGTTTCTACAACCGGATATTAACAAATTCCCATCTGCCCATAACCGCAGGCACGACTTTCGAAAGTTCAAAACCCTGCAGGGGTGTCCCAACTTAGCCCATCACAAGCTCTCACGGTCAATGAAGGATATTCCTTCTCCCAGGAACACCTGATCAGTCTCGGAATCCTGGTTACAAGACATTTCGACAATGGTAAAACAAGACCAGCAAGACCGCCCGTTGTGCCGACGAATCCCGATAGGAGCTGCACATATCTCGTTCTCAGGGCACACCTGATGAGCCAGACATCGGGTTGGCATAGACCCTGGTTGCCCAGGGGGCGCCGGACATCGCTCAGGTTGGACCAACACTTAGAGAAGCACTGGCCCGGGGGGGTTAAAATAAAGATGACCCTTGAGTCTGCAGAACCCAAGGGAAAAGGCTTAGGTGGCAAATGTTAAAACCAAAGTTGGGCCTTGCTGGAGGAGTTTTATTCAAAGCGAACTGTCAAGGGGTTCCCATAACACCCAACCACGTAAGGAACGCAAAATCAAGGAACATAACACTGGTATGACGGAAACTAGGGCGGCAAGAGTGGAACAAAACACCAGGCATAAGGCCGATCCTTCTACCCTTTACCAAGTATATAGATGCATTAATTAAATAAGACATATTGTGATATCCCAAACATATCCATGTTCCAACAAGGAACAAACTTAATCTTCACCTGCAACTAGCAATGCTATAAGAGGGGCCGAGCAAAGCAGTAACATAGCCAAACAACGGTTTGCTAGGAAGGTGGGTTAGAGGCTTGACATGGCCATATGGGAGGCATGATATAGAAAGTGGTAGGTAGCGCGGCATAGCAATAGACTGAACAACTAGCAAGCAAATATAGAACTGATTTCGAGGGTATGGTCATCTTGCCTGAGATCCCGCAAGGAAGAAGAACGAGTCCATGAAGCAGACAAACGAACGTAATCGAACGAATCCTCACAAACGCAACGTTATCGAAACTAACCCGAAGAAGGAACACCAGAAAGAAGCAAACAACATGGTAAACAACCATCACATAATCATGGCATGATGCACAGCCAAGTATGATGCATGTCCGGATTAATGAGGCATGGCATGGCAAAGTGCACAAGCAAAACTACAAGTTAAGTGGAGCTCAATATGCAACGAGTTGCATACTGACGGAACACCACATGACTTATTTAGTTCTCTCCCATTTATGTATTCAACAATATTAAATGTTGGTTAGCATGGCAAGAGGTGAAGCATAAGTAAACTAACTATCTAGTCAAATTTAGATGAGGCCGGAAATAACAAACAACAATTTCGGAAAATCCCCATATGCATATTGTGAATTTGGTACGGTTCTTCCCTAAACCATATTTTAGAGTTGTTAAACATGCAAGAAGAGTGAACCAAGTTAAACTAGGCATTTTTCTACCCCATTTACATATAAAGTTTGTTAAGTTTGGAGCTACGGTTATTTAGTTATGAATTAAAGCATTTTAGCATGGCAATAGGCAAAATATATGCAAACATCATTTTAAACATTTTACACATGCATGAAAGTTGGATATTATGAAACTATACACAATTCTAAGCATTTTTCATATATAAATCATTTTAAACCGATGCATGGTTATTAAGTTATTATATGCATGAACAACAGGGGGTTTTCTGCAAAACCGCTCTCTGGAAAAATAGGAAAAATGTTCTATGGGAAAAAACATGAAACGGGCCGAATCTGAAAAAGCCCGCTGGGCGGCTGACTGCTCACCTAGCTGGGCTCAGCCCAGGTCGGTGGAGGCGGCCCAGGGGGGCGCAGGAGAGCAGGCCGAATCTGCAGGAGGCCCAAGCGGGGCGCTGGAGCGGGCTGGACGACGAGCGGAGAGGGGCCCAGGGCACGGTCATCGCTCTCCCACGCGACGGATCAGCGGGCAGGTGCGGAATCGGAGAGGACAACCGTGGCGGTAGCAGAAGATCTCCGGCGATCAGCGGCAGAGGAGGCCGGGGACGGACGCGAGGGGGCGGAGGACGACGGATCCGGAGGTGGCGGCTGTGTTTTCGGGCGAATCCAGCGGCGAGAGGCGAGGGCGGCGTCGAGAGAGCTCCGGCTCCGGCGAACTCCCATGGCGGCAGTGGAGGCACTGCAGGGGAGAGGAGAGTGAGCAGAGGACGGAGGGAGAAGAAAGGAGAGGGTGGCGGAGGGAGGTACGGCCTAGGGTCGAGGTGCTCGCCGGCGGCGAGGCTCCGGTGGCCGGCGAGTGCAGGAGGAGCCGGGCGGTGCAGGAGCTCGAGATGCTCGGGAACGGGAGCTGCGGGGTGGCGCACGGCGGCGGATGGGCTGGCTCGGGTCCAGATCGGCCTCAGGCGGGCCGCGCTCGGGCCTGGTAGGCCACGGCGGCGCGGGGAGGCCAGGGGGCGACGTGGCCTCCTCTGGTTGGTGGAGGGCCGCGACTATGGCGGCGCTGGCCGATGGGGGCGCGACAAGTGGCGGCTGGGAAGCTGGCCGGCACGGAAAACGATGGAGAAGGTGGGAGGAGGCTGGCGGTGCACGGATTTGGAGGGGGAGTGGTAGGTGGCTACCAAAAATGGAAGGGAGGGGTGTTATATAGGGCAGGTTTATGGTTAGGGGGATTTTGGACCGTTTCGAAGCCTCCGACCGCGATCCAATGGTTCCTGTCGGAGGTTGGGTTTAGTGGGCAGGTGGGCTGATTGTGACTGTGTAGAAGGCCGAGGGCTGCGGGAGAGAAGAGAGAGATGCCCTGCAGCAGATTCCGGAGACCGAAAACGCCCAACGATAGACCGGCTATACTGCCGCTATAGTTATCCGTTGGGGCATCAAACAAACTCCGAATGCGATGAAACTTGGCAGGTGACCTACTAACAAAATAACAACACCACACACCAACTTTCACCCCATTCTGCGAATATTTTCTGGCCACTTATAAAATAATATTTTGGACGTGCCGTGGGCGCGTGCAAGTGTGTCTGGGCTCAGAACGGACAACGGAAAGAACTGGGGGAACCCGGACGAATGCATGTTTTGAAAACATGATGATGCAATGCACATGATGACATGGCAAGATGCGACACGCAAGCAAATGACAAGGCAACAACAACGAATAACTGGAGGACACCTGGCGCGTTGGACTCGGAGCGTCACAACACTCCACCACTACGAGAGGATCTCGTCCCGAGATCTAGGATGGCACCGGAGGGAAACAGAAGAGGAAGGGAAGAGGTAAAACTAAGTTGCTTCTTTGACAAATAAGTGAAACCAAAGAACCTTGCGAGGATGAAACAAATTGAAAGACAGAATACAACAAAGATGAACAAAGTTGAAAACACTCCGTTGGAAAAGAGGAACAAGGAACATTACTAGAACCTTGTAGGTTGAAAGACATAAGAAAAAGGGTTGCAATGGACAAGAAGTACATGCAAGCACTCCGGTAGAAACGAGATGTACAAGGAACAATAAAGATAAATTACGACAACACCTCGGTTGGAACCAGAAGGCAATAATATGAACTTGGAAAAATGAAAGCACTTGGATGAAGTCCGGTTAGAAGAGGAATGATAGACACAACACTCTGGTTAAAACAAAATAGAGAACGAAAAAGAATGATATAATTTGGACAACACTCCGACTGTAAATGGAAGGAATCGAACATGATCTTGACAATATGAGAGGATACTTGATGAAATCAACAACACACTGCCTCCAGAACTATTGAAAGAATGGCACAAGGGGTAAGAAAGATTTCAGACAACACTCCAGTTGAGAAGGGAGGCAAAACTAGATAAGATGAGAGAACTTGAATGAAGGACACGACACTCCGGTTGAATGGATAGACAAAGGAAGGAGCATGATCTTGGCAAAACGAGATGATAGGACGAAGAGAGCAACATCACCCTGCCTCCGCAACAAATGAATGGAAAACTAGATGGTTGGAAAGAAAAGAACGGGGAAGAAGAATGACAACTCTCACAAATAAAATTGAAAGAGCATGCTTACGAAGAAAAGGTTGAACGGAGTTGTTGGATTATCAACAACGAAAGGATAATCTTGATGTGGGCTTATGGAAGACATCTCAAAATTATGAGGTGACAACCTGCTACTCACAGGAAAAAAGATTTGATTGAGAGCTAGAAAAGATAGAAAGCTTCTTCCACCGAGGTGATAAGAAAACTTGGATCATAGGTAATCATCACAAAGAGCAACATTCCCAATGGAAGGATTTTGGTGAAATCTATACCAAGATAACTCCAAGGAAGAAAGTGATGGGTTTAAATACCTCATTCCCGACAACTTGCGAATTATGAAACACGAAAGAAATTGTCAAGAATGACATAACACCACCGCAAGAGACAAGATAGAAAGAATTGCACTTTGGAATGCAAGATGAAGAATGCTTGAACTCCTCAAAACAAGACATGTTTTAACACCATGTTTATTTTTGAGTATAGCTTGGTGGAACTTAACTTCGCGAGAAATCTTGAAGATCAATTGAAGAATGAAAAGAATCCTTGACGAACAACCATGTAACCCCCATGAAGAAACTCCGGATAGGAAATGATAACATAAAAGAATTGAAAGGTTTGAAGCAAACAAGATTGAAGTCTTGCAATGATCAGATGGAGCTTCGCGATGATATAAACGAGAAAACTTGGAACTTCGGAAAAGAAAGATGAAACAATTGAAACCGAGAATTGACTCATCGTGAACAAACTCCGGAAGAATGAACCCATCATTAGGATGAAGCAAGAATAAGAATTATGTTATGCGTATCCTTCACCAATTTAAATTGATGATAAGCAACGGATTTGGCATACTACTTATTTTCATAGAAAGGATTAAGATAGATATAGCACGAACTTGAGAAGGTCTTCGACGAACCACCGGAAGGATTGAAACAACGAATGAATTAGTATAATAACAACGGAAGAGAAATCTTGAACGAACCACCGTAAGAATTGAAAATGAATGTAGCAAAGGCACAATTCACCGGGAAGAATTGGAAAAACAAATGAAGATACTTGATGGAATTTAGATACAAGTGAACAAAGATATCATGAACTGATTAGAGAACACTTGAACGATGCACCGGTAAGATTTGGAGAACGAGAGCTGAAAGCTGGAATGAATAATTCTGAGATGATGGGCTACGGAGAATCAAACTGAAAAGACTCTTGAATTGCTCCGGATGGGTGAAAAGCATTCTCACAATCGAAAACAATAATGAGAGGATAGCATCAAGCTTAAACTACACATCTCTGATAGAATGGATAAGATTTGGAGGAAAAACTCTTCTTCGGTCTTCAAATGTTGATAATGATGATGGGAAACACCACCATGAATTGTTGAGGCACTCCGGGATGAAAATTAGAACGGTTGAACCAACGATGAAAAGAATCTAAAAGATCTTGGAGGAATACATATGACTAATGACAATTCATTCTTCTGACATATTTGAAAGAATTTGAGGAGCTCCGGGAAAATTAGAAGAGTCAGGTAAGATCCTGAGAAAAGACCTGTGGGTTAGGGCCCACTCAAAAGATACACCGTTGAACGATTTAAAAGAGAGATTGCGTTGGTTGAATTAAATGGCTCAAAAGAGATATCATCCTTGAAAGAGCTTGAACGAATGCAGAGTGGAAACACGAATCTTCGAGATATCTTTGGCACTTTGGATATGAATAGAGAGAGATGAGCGATTAAGAAGTGCACCGGCTTGGGAAAACATTAGAACCGAGCAAAGGATATGATCGACAAAGCTTGAATTAAATCCACCAGAGAAGAAAAGAATGAAGAATGGTGAACTTGAAGCTCCGTTAGTATCTTCCTGATATTCACCAGATAAGAATATTGACGGAAAAGAATGGAGAGACTTCACATGAATAAAATGGATACTTGATTCAGAAATCTGAGTCCTTGAAGAAAAAGGGGTGGGAGGGTGGGTAAAACAAAGGCAACTTGGAGACGGATGAAACAAACACCGTTGACGAAAACTGATATTGGATCTTGCGAATGGGAAAATGATAGGATCATCTTGAAGAGAAACACACCGGTTGGAAATAGAATTGAGATGACAATCTCGATAAATAAGAAGGGTTAGTGTTCACATAGGAATATGAGAACACCGCTTAGGAAAGGTATGGAATCAACACTTGACATTAAAGCAACTCGAATACCACAAACCAAAATAAAACAAAGGATTGGCTTGAAGAATAAGCCGGAAACAAACATATGATAGATCCCATATCATATCATGTGTCTGTTGGAAAGATATTCTAGGAGCTACTTGAATTCCCACTTATAAACTCCCGAAACTTTCTGGTTATGCAATTAGGTGTTGGGGATACAGGGGAAGCATAATATCTCACCCAAACTAACAATTCCTACATCCAGCTGTATCCATCCTTCAACACATAACCAAGAAATCTTCAGAAATCATGTACCTCAACCTTTGAAAAGCATCCGTTATACGAGTTATGGCAATATTCCCGAACTCCCTCCCCAGTACTGGGTGGCGTCGAGGTTATCTCACCAACAACTGCATAAAAGAGATTTTTGATGTCGGCGAACTCAGGTATTCCAGAACTGCAACGATAAAATTGTGACGACAACACCTCGGAGCTCAACTCCCCGGGACACCGCCACAACTCCTAAATGTCATGAGGCACCAAGAACAATGTTCTCGTCACAAAACCATCGAAAGGATTCCAAGATACCCGCGTGATCCTAATTTTTTTTGTGAATTTTGAGGAGAGAAGAGTCAAAACTTCTACGTCAGGAGGCCTCACCAGAGCGACGAAGGGACTGAGGAGTAAAAAGAATCCTACTCTCCGATATATATAATCCTAAGACTCAAAACATTTTGTTCTGGACTCAACAACGTCAGCGATTCGATCAAGCAGGGGGGCTCCTAAGTCGGGGATGGCTTTGATACCAACTTGTAACACCCACAATGCGGCTATATCTCCCATGTGTCGGGGCACGACTTAGAGGCATAGCCGCATGGTAGGCTTGTTGCAAGAGGGGTAATCTTCACACATCCCATGTACTGAATAAGAAAGGGATAAAGAGTTGGCTTACAATCGCCACTTCACACAAATACAAGTTAAACATACATCATCCAGAATACAAACAAGGTCCGACTATGGAACCAAAATAAAGAAAGACCACCCCAAATGCTAGATCCCCGATCGTCCCAACTAGGCTCCCCTACTGATCAACAGGAAACAAAACAAAATAACTATCGGGATCTTCATCGAGCTCCCACTTGAGCTCGGTTGCGTCATCTTCACTGGTATCATCGGCACCTGCAACTGTTTGGAAGTATCTGTGAGTCACGAGGACTCAGCAATCTCACACCCGCGAGATCAAGACTATTTAAGCTTAAGGGTAGGAAAGGGTAGTGAGGTGGAGCTGCAGCAAGCACTAGCATATATGGTGGCTAACTTACGCAAACGAGAGCGAGAAGAGAAGCAATGCACAGTCGAGAAGCTATAAGTGATCAAGAAGTGATCCTGAAGCTACTTACGTTCAAGCATAACACAAGAACCGTGTTCACTTCCCGGACCCCGCCGAGAAGAGACGATCACGGCTACACACGCGGTTGACTCATTTTAATTAAGTTAAGTGTCAAGTTTTCTACAACCGGATATTAACAAATTCCCATCTGCCCATAACCGTGGGCACGACTTTCGAAAGTTCAAAACCCTGCAGGGGTGTCCCAACTTAGCCCATCACAAGCTCTCGCAGTCAACGAAGGATATTCCTTCTCCCAAGAAGACCCGATCAGTCTCGGAATCCCGGTTACAAGACATTTCGACAATGGTAAAACAAGACCAGCAAGACCGCCCGTTGTGCCAACAAATCCCGATAGGAGCTTTACATATCTCGTTCTCAGGGCACACTGGATGAGCCAGACGTCGGGTTGGCATAGACCCTGGTTGCCCAGGGGATCCAGACATCGCTCAGGTTGGACCAACACTTAGAGAAGCACTGGCCTGGGGGTTAAAATAAAGATGACCCTTGAGTCTGCAGAACCCAAGGGAAAAGGCTTAGGTGGAAAATGTTAAAACCAAGGTTGGGCCTTGCTGGAGGAGTTTTATTCAAAGCAAACTGTCAAGGGGTTCCCATAACACCTAACCGCGTAAGGAACGCAAAATCAAGGAACATAACACTGGTATGAGGGAAACTAGGGCGGCAAGAGTGGAACAAAGCACCAGGCATAAGGCCGAGCCTTCCACCCTTTACCAAGTATATAGATGCATTAATTAAATAAGAGATATTGTGATATCCCAAACATATCCATGTTCCAACAAGGAACAAACTTAATCTTCACCTGCAACTAGCAATGCTATAAGAGGGGCTGAGCAAAGCGGTAACATAGCCAAACAACGGTTTGCTAGGAAGGTGGATTAGAGGCTTGACATGGCCATATGGGAGGCATGATATAGCAAGTGGTAGGTAGCATGACATAGCAATACAGAGAACAACTAGCAAGCAAAGATAGAAGTGATTTCGAGGGTATGGTCATCTTGCCTCAGATCCCGCAAGGAAGAAGAACGAGTCCATGAAGAAGAAAACGGACGTAGTCGAACGAATCCTCACAAACGCAACGTTATCGAAACTAACCCGAAGAAGGAACACCAGAAAGAAGCAAACAACATGGTAAACAACCATCACATAATCATGGCATGATGCACAACCAAGTATGATGCATGTCCGGATTAATGATGCATGGCATGGGAAAGTGCACAAGCAAAACTACAAGTTAAGTGGAGCTCAATATGCAACGAGTTGCATATTGACGGAGCACCACATGACTTATTTAGTTCTCTCCCGTTTATGTACTCAACAATATTAAATGTTGGTTAGCATGGCAAGAGGTGAAGCATAGGTAAACTAACTATCTAGTAAAATTTAAATGAGGCCAGAAATAACAAACAACAATTTCGGAAAATCCCCATATGCATATTGTGAATTTGGTACTGTTCTGCCCTAAACCATATTTTAGAGTTGTTAAACATGCAAGAAGAGTGCACCAAGTTAAACTAGGCATTTTTCTACCCCATTTACATATAAAGGTTGTTAAGTTTGGAGCTACAATTATTTAGTTACGAATTAAGGAAAAATATATGAAAACATCATTTTAAACATTTTAAACATGCAAGAAAGTTGGATATTATGAAACTAGACACAATTCTAAGCATTTTTCATATATAAATCATTTTAAACCGATGCACGGTTATTAAGTTATTACATGCACGAACAACAGGGGGTTTTCTGCAAAATTGCTCTCCCTGGAAAAATAGGAAAAACATTCTATGGAAAAAAACATGAAATGGGCCGAATCTGAAATAGCCCGCTGGGCGGCTGACTGCTCACCTAGCTGGGGTCAGCCCAGGTCAGTGGAGGCGGCCCAGGGGGCGCGGGAGAGCATGCCGAATCTGCAGGAGGCCCAAACGGGGTGCTGGAGCGGGCTGGACGACGAGCTGAGAGGGGCCTAGGGCGTGGTCGTCGCTCTCCCACGCGACGGGTCAGTGGGCAGGTGCGGAATTGCAGAGGACAACCGCAGCAGCGGCAGAAGATCTCCGGCGAGTAGCGGCGGAGGAGGCCGGGGACGGACGCGAGGCGGCGGAGGACGATGGATCCGGAGGTGGCGGCTCCGTTTCCGGGCGAATCCAGCGGCGGGAGGCGAGGGCGGCGCTGAGAGAGCTCCGGCTCCGGCGAACTCCCATGGCGGCGGTGGAGGCACTGCAGGGGAGAGGAGGGTGAGCAGAGGACGGAGGGAGAAGAAAGGAGAGGGCGGCGGAGGGAGGTCTAGCCTAGGGTCGAGGTGCTCGCCGACGGCGAGGCTCTGGTGGCCGGCGAGTGCAGGAGGAGCCGAGCGGCGCAGGAGCTCGAGCTGCTCAGGAACGGGAGCTACGGGGTGGCGCACGGTGGTGGATGGGCTGGCTCTGGCCCAGATCGGCCTCGTGCGGGCCGCGCTTGGGCCTGGCGGGCCGCGGCGGCGCGAGGAGGCCAGGGGGCGACGTGGCCTGCTCTGGTTGGTGGAGGGCGGCGGCTGTGGCGGCCCTGACCGATGGGGGCGCGACAAGTGGCGGAGGGGAAGCTGGCCGGCACGAAAAACGATGGAGAAGGTGGGAAGAGGCTGACGGCGTGCGGATTTCAAGGGGGAGTGGTAGGTGGCTGCCAAAAATGGAAGGAAGGGGTGTTATATAGGGCAGGTTTAGGGTTAGGGGGGATTTTGGACCATTTCAAAGCCTCCGACCGCGATCCGACTATTCCGGTCGGAGGGTGGGTTTAGTGGGTTGCAAGTGGGCTGATTGTGACTGTGTAGAAGGCCGAGGGCTACGGGAGAGAAGAGAGAGATGCCCTGCAGCAGATTCCGGAGACCGAAAACGTTCGATGGTAGACCGTCTATACTGCCGCTATAGTTATCCGTTGGGGCATCAAACGAATTCCAAATGCGATGAAACTTGGCAGGCGACCTACTAACAACATAACAACACCGCACGCCAACTTTCATCCCATTCCGAGAACATTTTCCATCCACTTATAAAATAATATTTCGGATGTGCCGCGGGCGCGTGCAACTGTGTCTGGGCTCAGAACGGACAATGGAAAGAACTGGGGGAACCCGAACGAATGCAAGTTTTGAAAACATGATGATGCAATGCACATGATGACATGGCAAGATGCGACACGCAAGAAAATGACAAGGCAACAACAACGGATAACTGGAGGACACCTGGCGCGTCGGACTCGGGGCATCACAATAGCGGAAGCAAAACAATTCTTACAGCGGGTGTTTTGTTCTGTGTGTAAAAGGGACTTAACCCGGTCTTGCTACAGACACCTTCCGATTCATTCTGCATTTTCTTGACAGACTCAATAACTTCATCATCTGTTAGCTGAATGTCAATATGACATTGGAAGTCTTTTACGTTGCCGGTATACTCGCACATTAAACCGGAGCGGCGACTTAACGACAAGATACTCCAGGATAGCCAGCAACGAACAAAATCCACACCTGTCAAACCGTTTGCCATGAAAGCTCTAAGTTTGGTGAGTTGTGGTGCATACGAGGCCCATTCCTTGGCAGTTAGTCGTTGCGGAAGCAGATGAGTGTTGGTAAGCCGGTGAGCACGGTAACCCGGTAGAGGGTTCTCATCTTCAGGAGAAGTGTCCTTGCAATAGAACCAAGTCTGATTCCAATCTTTTGGGTGACTGTGAAGTTTGGCGTGAGGAAAGCTACCATCCTTCCTTTTCTAAATGGAGACGCCACCAAGTTTAGTATTGGGTCCGTCTACGAATTCAGTGCGGCGGTTTAAGTGGAAGAAATCCCGGAACAGCTCGACGGTCGGCTCTTCTTGTAGGTAGGCTTCACAAAACACCTGAAAGTTGCAGATATTGGATATAGAGTTGGGTCCAATGTCTTGAGGGTGGATCTGAAAGCTGGCAAGTACATCCCAGAAAAACTTGGATCCAGGCGGTTTAAAACCACGGCCTATATGATCAGCAAACACTACTACTTCACGATCACTGGGGTAGGAGGATTTTCCGGACTAGGAAGTCGCCACTGGATTTCATTCTTCTTTGGTAAGGTGCCAATTTTGACACATCCATTCAGTTGCTCCTCAGTAACCCGAGAAGGGACCCAGTTACAGGAATAGAATTGTTTGGCCATTGCAAGTGAAGAGCTATAAAAGATTACTGCCGGTTTATGATTCATAATGACAATGCATAAAGTACAACAGGTTGAGGAAAAAGGAATTCAAGCATGTAAAATTGATAAACCGGAGGAAGTTATAAACCGCCTACGACAGAGTGTTTATAAATGGTAAAGCGATGAGCGGTTTACAAGGGGACTAATGGCATATGACAAATTACTTTCTACAAGGATAAACCGCCTACGCAGATAAGGAAGACACAAATCTAAGGCAGGAATGACTTAGTGAGGAAAAACAGGTTTTACAAGTTTGCATTGGAATTTTGGATCTACCGTAAGTCAGGAAAATAAAAAAATATCTAGACCTAAAAAAGTTTGGTCCTGAAGCAGTTCATAAAAGGTCCAGACCAAGTTCTTATGTGTTTAAAGTTTGGTTTGATGGCGGGGATAAGGAATATCATAGTTACTGCACGGAATGCATCAAGCCTGAGGTCTGCTATCTATGGACTAATGAAGAACACGAAGAGAGCGCCATGAACCTGTATGAACCCTAAGTGGATCTACAGAGGAGAGAAGGTAGAGACTTACATCGGCTGTTGAAGTAGCAGAGGTGCGCCGCGTCTCTCTGGTGCGATCAGGTCGGTGCAACGGCCAATGGTGAGGCAGAGGTGAAGCTCGACGACGGCGGCGACGCTCGGGTGCAGGAGCGTCGCAAGGAGGAATAAGAGATGGAGAGGCAAAGGAAAGAAAGGGAAATGGGTCCTCAACCCTATTTATAAGGGTAAAGAGATAAGCGACAGGCGCGGGATCGAGGAGCCCAAATAAATGGATATATAATGAGGTTGTCATTTCGATTGTTGGATGCTCATAAATGAAAGGGTATCTTCAGCTTTAAATGGACAGATGACATCACGATGGTTTACTACAAATCTGGAGGATGACGTCACGGTGGTTTACAAGATCTATGTGAAGGTGCAAAGGGAGGAATTCTTCTAAGTGTTGAAGATTGACATGAACAAGTTCAAATCAATCTGGGCCTAATGTTGGGGATATTACTACTGGACATAAACCGGCCAGGAGAGGCCGGGTTATCCTCATAATGATTATATTATTTGAAGCCCATGAAGACATGAATGATGGCGCTTCATGAAGGCCCAAGGCCCAAAGGCGGGTTAAGGCTTGTAGACATAAACCGATATTGATGTATACTTGTATGATAAGTTAGGAGTAGAGACCGAGCCGGGGACGTTTATGATCCGGCCTCGGGACTCTGTAAACTGGCGGGCGTGGACCTATGTATATAAAGGGACAACCCGACGGCGGTTTAGGGACAACACACAACAACTCAAGAGCCAGGCAAAGCGGATTCGCTCCCTGGTCATCGAAACCCTAGCAATTCCATCACAACTGGAGTAGGCTTTTACCTTCATCGTAAGGGGCCGGACCAGTACAAACTCTCGCGTCCTTTGTCCGCTTTAAACCCCTTTAATCTAACCCGTAGCGATGGCTCCACGACTAAGTCCTTTCATGAGGACATCTGCCGTGACAAAACCACGACACAAGCCATTTCAACTTTCACGTAATACATGAGCGTGAGCCATGGATATAGCATTATAGGTGGAATATAATATGGTGGTTGTGAGGAGAAGACAAAAAGGAGAAAGTCTCACATCAACTAGGCAAATTAATGGGCTATGGAGATGCCCATCAATTGATATCGATGCAAGTGAGTAGGGATTGCCATGCAACGAATGCACTAGAGCTATAAGTGTATGAAAGCTCAAAAGAAACTAAGTGGGTGTGCATCCAACTTGCTTGCCCACGAAGACCTAGGGAAATTTGAGGAAGCCCATCTTTGGAATATGCGAGCCAAGTTCTTATAATGAAAAATTCCCACTAGTATATGAAAGTGATAAAATAAGAGACTCTCTATCATGAAGAACATGGTGCTATCTCGAAGCACAAGTGTGGAAAAAGGATAGTAACATTGTCCCTTCTCTCTTTCTTTCTCATTTTTTTAATTTTGGGCTCTTTGCCTCTTTTTTTATTTGAGTCTCTATTATTTTTTTAAAGTCTGGAGACTCATCCCAACTTGTGAGGGAATCATAGCTTCCATCATCCTTTCCTCACATGGGACAATGCTCAAATAATGATGATCATCACACTTTTATTTACTTACAACTCGATACTAGAACAAAGATATGACTCTATATGAATGCCTCCGGTGGTTTACTAGGATGCGCAATGATCTAGTGTAGCAATGACATCAAAAAAGTACAAGCCGTGAAAACATCATGTTAGCTATCTTACGATCATGCAAAGCAATATGAAAATGATGATGCGTGTCTTAATAAATGGAATGGTGGAAGTTGCATGGCAATATATCTTGAAATGGCTATGGAAATACCATAATAGGTAGCTATGGTGGCTGTTTTGAGGAAGGAATATGGTGGGTTTAATGCACCCGCGAAAGTTGCACGGTACTAGAGAGTGATGCGGAGCATCCTACAGACATCACCATGTCAAGAGTCCGTTTGGAAAGTGAGACGTGCGACATCTACTTTACACACATAAAGGTGAATCATCTCCTTTACATGTGTTCACTTGACCCCTTCGAGGATGGTATACTACTTGACACCCCTCTCGTGTGCATGCATAGGTATTGTCCGAACGCTATGGACGACAAGGAGGAGTGCGAGCGCAAGTGTACAACTAAACCATCCGTGAGGGAAGCATGGAAGCGAAGACAAAAGAAACGGAGCTGCTACAGGCTACAACTCTTGAATGTCCGACGACCTCCGGACAACCGACGACCTCCAGACATCTGATGCCTGGAGACTTCACTTAGCAAAAGAGCTACAGCTGACGTGTGCTACAGCGGCTGGGCGACCGACGACCGCCGGACGTCCGACAAGTACCTGTTGCTAGATGACCGGCGCCGACCGGACGACCGATGCCACCAGTCTAGATAAGAAACATCAGAAGTCCGATGCCCTCCCAACGTCTGGACCCCCGCGAGCGACTGGACGTCTAACCCCGACTGGACGTCCAACACTGCTTGTGCGCAGCCGGGCCTTTGGCCTCGTATCTCTCTCCCACTTACCCCTTCGTGGCTTGGACTATAAATAGACCACGTCCACCTCCTTTCTAGGGTTAGCAAAGGATTATCTCATTTGATATAGAGCTTTGCTCATCCATCCGGATCTACTCCACCGAGAGAGACCGCGGCCTCTATGGAGAAAATCCATCTTGGATTGAAGACCCCTCACGGGAAGATCCGTCTAGGATATCATCAATACCTCCTCATGGAGATGAACTTTACCTTGTATCTTTCCCTTTGTTGTTCATGTACCTTGTGGATATTGTGTGTTTGATTGTCTAGTGGATGTGTGTTGACTTGTTCTTGAGTGTTTACCCTTGTGATTTCTCCCCGTTCTTCCCTGTGTTCTTCGAGGGAATCTAGTCCAATCATGAAAGATCGGCCTACACCGGGTCCTCATATCATATGGTATCATGAGACACGTTTATCACGAATTTGGAGTCTTTCCCCTCCGTTTCTAGCCTTGTTTTGTGTGATTTCGTCCTAAATTCGAAAACCCCACAAAAAATAGCCCCAATTGTTTTTTATGATTTGTTGGTTTGATGGTGTTTTGTTGATTTTGATCCATGGATTTGCTTGGTTTCGAGTTTATCTAGCATCTCCCCAAGTTTCCCCATCTTTCATTGATGAAATCTCATCAATTTCGAGCCCCAAATCCCCAATTTCCGTCCAAAATCGCGTCCCGAAACTCACATCTCGCGTTAACCCAGACCCACCGGACGACCGACACTTTATCGGATGTCCGACGCCCCCGGAACCATCGGACGACCGACACTTACCGGACGTCCAATCCCCTCGCAACATTACGAAAACATCAGATTTCCGGTCTTTTCCGGACGTCCATCCCGCCCAGCCATCGGAAGTCTGACAATCATCAGACGTCTGACACCTGTAGATTCTAACTTCGGCAGTTTTTTGTTTCGGCCATAACTAATTCATCCGAACTCCGATTTTGACGTTCTTTAGCTTGTCTTGAAGCTATTGACATCTCCCATCCCACAAAAATACCACCATAATCATTTGACTCCATCAAATTTTTGGACCTTTGGCATCTTTGCCTAGGGCCTTCACCACATCATCCGCTACACCACCACCGACTTCCGCAACCTAACCCATTTTATTCACCATAGCATTAGTGGTTGCTTGAGTAGTGATTCGAGTCTCCTAAGGTGTTTCAGCTACTTAGGGACGGTTGCTTCTTCATCAACCACCACCATACCTTCCGCATAGGCTTGCCCACCATACACTTCCGCCACCCCAACTTAACCCAATTTTGTTTGAGCTTGTTTGAGTTGTGTGTTGTGTCTCCTAAGGTGTTTTGTCCACTTAGGGATGATGACCTCAACTTCGACATCGTGTATAGTACACCACCATTACCTCCACTTATCCATTGCCTACTCACATAACCCATCATTGCATCTCCGCAATCCCATTGAGCTTCCGCAAAACCACCACCGCTTTCCGCTACCACCATTTGACATTTGAGATTTTGAGTTCGTGATTTTTCCATTTCCTAAGGTGATTCGGCTAATTAGGGACGGTTCGACATAGAGAACACCGCCACTCATCATCACCATGAGGTCGTTATCGACATTGACCACTTCATCATTATCTGTCCTTATGTACACTCGACAAACCATTGACAGTAACCTCGACGACACCATTGTATATTCCCCTTGCAATTGCATTGATAACCCCTAGCCCATTTTGCGTTACTTGCCCATCGAGACTAGCCATTGAGTGATCATCGATCCGCCCTTCCATTGCATACATACCATACCATATTGGTATCATATCATCTCTTGTGTCACAAGATTGTTCCCCGCATATACACAATTGCTATCTTGGTTTGTGCAATTTCACATAGTGGTGATATAAAAAAAAGAATAAGCTCTTAAGCAAAGAAAAAGAGTGAACAAAGAGCTTGTAAGGAAGAGCCATTTCATCGTATCATAGTGCATTACAATATATCATATGGTATCATACTCGATCATGTTGGATCATCTGGTGCTAAAGCACCAGAACATACATACATATCATAGTTGGGATAGAAAGTTTATCCATTTTGCATATTATAGGTTGTGCACAAGTGACGTATATGCCTATTGAGAAATCGTGCTAGCATCTCTCTTGAGTTGTGCAACACGAGCGTTTTCCCTGGACTCCACATTTTGTGCTCATTCCTTGGTTGCATGACCCCATTTATCTATCTCTGTGTGTGTGTTTCCGTGTGCCATATTGCTCTTGGTCTACTTGTTTCACTTGCGAATTTGTGAATCTCTTTCAACATTATTGACTCTTGCTAACATTTTACATCAACTTTTTGTGCTACTATCCTCACCAAGCTCATAAGATTTACTTGATAGGTGTGAGTGAACAAGTCCGGTACCAATTCCACTATTCTTTCATTTCACATTGAGTGAAACAGGATACATCCTCAATTTTGGGAAAAGGTAATTTGGTATTGTTTATCTCATTTCCTACTCACTTCTACTCGAGTCTTGTGATGGATAGGCAAGGCATATCTACTTCGGTCTACAACAACAACGACGAGTTCGATGCCACGAACAACTTGAAGCCAAGATGGATGATCAAATGGAAGAGAGCAAACCCCTCATCAAGGCCTACAAGCGGTCTTCCTCATCTTCGAGAAGACGCTCAAGTACACATGCTTCTGAGCTACCATCCCCAGCAAGGTCACACCAGCATCCCCGGCAAGGTCACACCGGCATCCACACCATCAACAACGAGAACGTGAAGGTCGCGAGCTCAACACCAACAACCGCTCAACGACTTCACCATCTCCCTTGGCATCTTCGCCAAGCGACCTCAAGGCATCTTCGCCTACGGACATACGACATATTCGCCCACAAGCACCTCAAGAGAAGCTCCCCAAGCTCAAGTCCGCGACTCCCATGAGCTACTACGACCTCGACATCGACCATGCGATTCCTTTCTATGGGACTCAAGAACCTGAGGAGTATCTCGAGTGGGAGCGTTTGATGGACGACTACCTCAAGCAACATCAAGTTCCCCCCAAAGATCAAGTGAAGTGCGCCACAACGAACTTCCACGACTACGCGTACACATGGTGGCTTCACACACCTTCGGAGAGCTACGCCATGAGTTGGCTCAAGACGAAGAGAGCTTTACAGTGAGACTTCATTCCTCCAACCTACACAGAGCAACTTCTACACCAATTGGAGAACACCATCCAAGGATCCAAGTCCATCGACGCGTACTTCAAGGAGATGAAGAATGCCTTGCGACGAGCCGGCATGGACGACCCCATTTCAATGAAGTTCCACTTCATGATGGGATTGCACAACAACATCTCCAAGACTATCTTCCTCGAGAACTACAAGTCCCTCGACGACTACTACATTGGTGCTCTCAAGGCGGAACAAGAACTCATGTAGGACAAAGCTTCTCCACCCCAAGCAAACTTTGCGATGACTAAGCTCCAAGACGACGAGCATGAGGCTAGTACCACCACGATGTCCAAGCCCGACGCTCCAAGACGACGCTCCCAAGTTCGACTCCGCCGCCATCCCTCTTTGTGGCATTGATGATGCCGAGTCTACCTTGACTCTTTTTCAAGACGATGCGGCGACGAGTACGACTACAGAGACCTTCAAGGACCAAGCTTTGGAGGCGAGCGACATGGTGATGAGCAAGGATGATGCTTCCATCTTAGGAGGCGAGAGTGATGATGTGCCACCTTCAGCATTCATCCACGGCGACGGTGACGAGATGATCGAGCATGGGATTTTCCCTTCGGTCATGGAGGAGAGTGATGATGTGCCATCTTCGGCCTTCATCCACGGTGACGATGATGAGATGGTTGAGCATGGGATTTTCCCTTCGACCATGGCGACGTTTTGTGATGATTTGAGTGACTTGTGCCACCATATTGAGAGTGAGAGTGGCTTCACCACTAGCCCCATATATGTTGTGTTGCCCCAATTCCCATGTGAGGAGAGCCACAACCCCCACTTGAGTGAGATGAGTGACTCCCCACCATATGTGACTTTGAGTGCACCTATTTTGAGGGAGGGAGTGAACCACCACATAGAGAGAGCACTACAAAAAAAGACACATCTGTGACATTTTGGGCCGAACGAATTTTTTTCCTGTCATACATGTGACACTTCTATGACGATAATTGTGACAAAACCCGGTATCATCATAGATGTGGTGGGCTCCTACTTCTATGACAAAAAATCATGAAAGAAAATGGGCTTTTTGTCCTGGGCGGGCCAGAGATGCAGCTGCATGACATTCTTTGGGCCGTCCATGACGGAAAAAACCGTGGTAGAAGCGAGGGGGAGGAAAATTTCGGGGAGTTCCCGGTTACGGTGGGAGGTCATGGGTCGAGCGATGCGCGTTTCTCTCGTACACGTACGCGCGTGTGTGCGAGGCGTTGGCTCTAACTAAACCCGAGCGAGGCATTGGGCTCTAACTGAACCCGAGCGATTGCACTGCAGGCTACGCATTACTGAACCCGAGCGATCGATCGATGGCTGTTAACTGAACCCGATCGAGCGATTCCTTTGCTACTGCTGCTAACTGAAGCCGATTGATTGGATGAACAGTGAGCGTTGCGGGGGGGGGGGGTGGATGAACAGTGAGCGGTGGTGTTGCCTCTGGATGAACAGGACCCCGTGGTGTGGTGGAGGGCTGGATGAACAGTAGACGGTGGAGGGGTGCCCGTGGAGGGGTGGTTAAACAGGATCCCGTGGTGTGGAGGGCTGGATGAACAGTAGACGGTGGAGGGGTGCCCGTGGAGGGGTGGTTGAACAGTAGCCGGTGGAGTAGCGCGCGGTGGAGGCTGGATGAACAGGAGCCCGTGGAGGCTGGAGGAGGTCGACGGTAGCCCGTGGAGGCCGGAGGAGGTGGACGGTGGAGATAAATAGTATCCCGTGGAGTCCCGTTTTGCGGTACGCCACACCCCTCCCGATGAACAGGACCCCCGTTTCGACCATAGCGCTCCAACACAAGTCCGTTTCTTCCGTTTTGCGGTACGCCACACCCCTCCCGATCAACAGGACTACCATTTCGACCGTAGGAGGTCCGTTTCGTCCGTTTTGCGGTACGCCACACCCCTCCCGATCAACAGGACCCCCGTTTCGACCGTAGGAGGTCCGTTTCCTCCGTTTTGCGGTACGCCAGACCCCTCCCGATCAACATGACCCCATTCCGAACATAGGAGGTCCGTTTCCTCCGTTGTGCGGTACGCCAGGCCTCGTTTCTATCGCCTGTTCCGTCCAAGCCCTCCCGATGAACACGACCACCCATTCCATTCCGACCCAGCCGGTTGGCTCCCACGCGTTCCGTTGCCTCCCGATGAACACGACGCATTCCGTTACCTCTCCATGAACACGACGCATTCCGTTGCCTCCCCATGAACACAACGACGACGCTATTTCTCCGTTCTGACCCAGCCATGTAAACGAGCCCTGGCCGTACGTATGCGTGAGTAGGCGTTCGAGACCCCGCCCGTATGTACACATATGTGATCGTATTTTCTTTCTTGCACCCTGGCCACTGTATGTACGTGTACATGCTACGTGCGCACCTCTACTACGACACGTACGCGCCTCTACTACGACAAGTGTGCGCCTCTACATCCACCAGTATATATGTACGTACATGTTTGCGACCAGAATGACAACGCTACGTACGCTTCGACCAGGTGGGTCCCGACTCTCAGGCACTTCCTTGCCTGCGAAGATGTAGCTAGTGGGTCCTAGCAGTCAGGGGGCAAATCATTTTTTTTGCCCAGACACACTTCCTTGCATGCGAAGATGTTGCTGGTGGGTCCCAGCAGTCAGGGGAAACATTTTTTCGTGAAATACAGTGGCCCGTCCGATGGGTCCCAGCTGTCAGGTGGAGGAATCATTATTTTCCGCGTAATAAGGAGGCACTTCCTTGCTGCGGCCATGGACCTAGCTGTCAGCCTCTCCACGTACAGTCCACGTTCGATGGAAGTCGTTCCTTGACCACGTTGACCACGCCGCGCCAAGAGCACCAAGGCGGTGGACGACGGCGAGGCCTAGGAAGGGGACGACGGGGAGCCAGGGAAGACGCGGCAGTGGAAGCCCGGGCAGAGAGGAGTACGAAGGTTCACTGGTTCGGCTGCGGTGTGAGGCTACCGTCGCCGCAGGGCCTGGCTAGCGGTGGGAATAGTAGGGGGCGGTGAGGCCTCCGCGCCAGCATAGCTAGCCACGGGGGGCAGGAGCATGCGTATCGACCGGCGCTGCTTTGGGTGGCTGGAGCAAGAAGACCAAAGGTTGAAGAAGCACTACGGTCGTTGGATGGACATCGTACGGTCACTGGAGCTAGAATCGTTCATATTGACTAAAGTTGACAAAGGCCCCCGTCCCAGTCAACTTAGTAGGCCCACAAGTCAGCCTCCCACCATGGTGGGTCCCAGCTAGCAGGGGGAGTATTCGTTTTTTTGTGCGTAATAAGGAGGCACTTCCGCTGGGTCCGAGCTGACAGCGGGGGAATGTTTTTTCGTGAAATACGCTGGCCCGTCTGGTGGGTCCCAGCAGTCAGGGGGGAAACATTTTTTCGCGAAATAAGGTGGCCCGTCCGGTGGGTCCCTGCTGTCAGGTGGAGGAATAATTATTTTGCGCGTAACAAGGAGGCACTTCCTTGCGGCCGCCTAGACCCAACTGTCAGCCTCTCCACGTACAGTACTCTTCCGATGGAAGTCGGTCATTTACCACGTTGACCACGCCGCGCTGAGAGCACCAGGGCGGTGGTATGGATGACGGTGAGGCCTAGGAAGGGGACGACGCGGAGCCGGGGAAGACGCAACAGTGGAAGCCCGCGCAGAGAGGAGTACGAGGGTTCACTAGTTCGGCTGCGGTGTGAGGCTGTCGTCGCCGCAGAATAATAGGGGGTGTGGGTGAGTAGAGGGATGGCCTGGCCAGCGGTGGGAGTAGTATGGGGCAGTGAGGTGTCCGCGGCATCACAACCAGCCACGGGAGGCAGGAGCATGCGGCACGACTGGCGCTGCTTTGGGTGGCTGGAGCAAGAAGACCAGAGGTTGAAGAAGCACTACGGCCGTTGGATGGACATCGTACGATCACTGCAGCTAGAATCGTTTATATTGACTAAGTTGACAAAGCCCTTGGTACGCGTCAACTTAGTAGGCCCACAGCTCGGATTTGGCAGAGAACATATAGCCCATTTGCGATTTGTAAGAATGTAGAACCCATTTTTTTTAATTCTAATGGAATTTACTACAGCCCATTTACAGTTTGTTAAAAGTACAGCCCAACTTCTAGCTAGGACAACGATTAATAATTTCAAACAACCGCTCAAAAAAGAATTCAAAAAAATTCCCACATTTTGATGGGATCCGAAATATTTTTATCCGAAATTTCTAGTCAGGTTAAATATAATTTCAAAATAAAGTTGTATTACGTTAAAATCGAACAAAATATTGCGCGCGCAACAAGTAATGAAATTAAAATTTTCAAATTCCAAAAACAATATATTTTTCAAACTAATTACGTGTTTGGTGCATAGTAACTGTCCAGTCATTATAATTACATCCCATTTATTATTTATTAAAGTCCATTTTCTTGTTAAGCCTAATGCATACCTCCTAGGAAAGTTTGCAGTCCAGCGGGGCGGAGAATAACAAGTTGACCCGGATATTGTGTACAACTGTCGGCCCAGTTGCATTGCTGATGTTGAAAAAAAGGCCTGTGTAGTATAGTACAACCTAACATGGTTACTCAACCCACATTCAGCGACGCCGGAAAGGCCCAAACAAGGCTTCTGTACAACTTTTTGAAGTCACTAAGCTCAATGAATAACTTAAGAAAAAAGTTAGATTACAGTGGAACCTAATTAAAAGTTGTCACGAGCAAATAAATAATTCAACGGGTCCCACTTGTGCGTGTGCGCGTGCGTGTGCGTGTGTGTGTGTGTGAGAGAGAGAGAGACCCATCGGTCGATGCTTGTAAATACATCTTTCAGCCATATGCATTGCTGATGCTCAGTAAAAACTTATATAGTTGACACAATCATATAGAACATCATAGCACACTGAACTTGCATACAAAAATTTCACGCAGGCGGCACAATCAGGATGGAAGCAGTGGATCGCTACAGTAAGGGTGTTGGGTTTCGTAGTAATTTCAAAAAAAATTCCTACGCACACGCAAGATCATGTGATGCATAGCAACGAGGGGGAGAGTGTTGTCTACGTACCCAACGCAGACCGACTGCGGAAGCAATGACACGACGTAGAGGAAGTAGTCGTACGTCTTCACGATCCAACCGATCAAGCACCGAAACTACGACACCTCCGAGTTCGAGCACACGTTCAGCTCGATGACGATCCCTGGACTCCGATCCAGCAAAGTGTCAGGGAAGAGTTCCGCCAGCACGACGGCGTGGTGACGATCTTGATGAACTACAGTAGCAGGGCTTCACCTAAACTCCACTACAGTATTATCGAGGAATATGGTGGCAGGGGGCATCGCACACGGCTAAGGAATAGATCACGTGGATCAACTTGTGTGTTTCTGGGGTGCCTCTGCCTCAGTATATAAAGGAGCCAAGGGGGAGGGGGCGCCGGCCAGGGAGAGGGCGTAGGAGGAGTCCTACTCCTTCCGGGAGTAGGACTCCCCCCCCAATCCTATTCCAACTAGGATTCCCAAGGGGGAAAGAGGGAGAGGGGTGGCTGGCCACCTCTCCTAGTCCTAATAGGACTAGGGGAGGGGGGAGGTGCGCAGCCCCCTTGGGCTGCCCCTTTCTCCTTTCCACTAAGGCCCATGAAGGCCCATATGGCTCCCGGGGGGTTCCGGTAACCTCCCGGTAACCCGGTAAAATCCCGATTTCACCCGGAACACTTCCGATGTCCAAACATAGGCTTCCAATATATCAATCTTTACGTCTCAACCATTTCGAGACTCCTCGTCATGTCCGTGATCACATCCGGAACTCCGAACAGCCTTCGGTACATCAAAATGCATAAACTCATAATGTAACTGTCATCGTAACCTTAAGCGTGCGGACCCTACGGGTTCGAGAACAATGTAGACATGACCGAGACATGTCTCCGGTCAATAACCAATAGCGGGACCTGGATGCCCATATTGGCTCCTACATATTCTACGAAGATCTTTATCAGTCAGACCGCATAACAACATACGTTGTTCCCTTTGTCATCGGTATGTTACTTGCCCGAGATTCGATCGTCGGTATCCAATACCTAGTTCAATCTCGTTACCGGCAAGTCTCTTTACTCGTTCCGTAATACATCATCTCACAACTAATCATATTAGTTGTAATGCTTGCAAGGCTTATGTGATGTGTATTACCGAGAGGGCCCAGAGATACCTCTCCGACAATCGGAGTGACAAATCCTAATCTCGAAATACGCCAACCCAACATCTACCTTTGGAGACACCTGTAATGCTCCTTTATAATCACCCAGTTACATTGTGACATTTGGTAGCACCCAAAGTGTTCCTCCGGTAAACGGGAGTTGCATAATCTCATAGTCATAGGAACATGTACAAGTCATGAAGAAAGCTATAGCAACATACTAAACGATCGGGTGCTCAGCTAATGGAATGGGTCATGTCAATCAGATCATTCAACTAATGATGTGACCTCGTTAATCAAATAAAAACTCTTTGTCCATGGTTAGGAAACATAACCATCTTTGATTAACGAGCTAGTCAAGTAGAGGCATACTAGTGACACTCTGTTTGTCTATGTATTCACACATGTATTATGTTTCCGGTTAATACAATTCTAGCATGAATAATAAACATTTATCATGATTATAAGGAAATAAATAATAACTTTATTATTGCCTCTAGGGCATATTTCCTTCAGTCTCCCACTTGCACTAGAGTCAATAATCTAGATTACACTGTGATGATTCTAACACCCATTGAGCCTTGGTGCTGATCACGTTTTGCTCGTGGAAGAGGCTTAGTCAACGGGTCTGCAATATTCAGATCCGTATGTATCTTGCAAATCTCTATGTCTCCCACCTGGACTAGATCCCGGATGGAGTTGAAGCGTCTCTTGATGTGTTTGGTCCTTTTGTGAAATCTGGATTCCTTTGCCAAGACAATTGCACCAGTATTGTCACAAAAGATTTTCATTGGACCCGATGCATTAGGTATGACACCTAGATCGGATCTGAACTCCTTCATCCAGACTCCTTCGTTCGCTGCTTCTGAAGCAGCTATGTACTCCGCTTCACATGTAGATCCCGCTACGACGCTTTGTTTAGAACTGCACCAACTGACAGCTCCACCGTTTAATGTAAACACGTATCCGGTTTGCGATTTAGAATCGTCCGGATCAGTGTCAAAGCTTGCATCAACGTAACCTTTTACGGTGAGCTCTTTGTCACCTCCATATACGAGAAACATATCCTTAGTCCTTTTCAGGTATTTCAGGATGTTCTTGACCGTTGTCCAGTGATCCACTCCTGGATTACTTTGGTACCTCCCTGCTAAACTTATAGCAAGGCACACATCAGGTCTGGTACACAGCATTGCATACATGATAGATCCTATGGCTGATGCATAGGGAACATCTTTCATATTCTCTCTACCTTCTGCAGTGGTCGGGCATTGAGTCTTACTCAACTTTACACCTTGTAACACAGGCAAGAACCCTTTCTTTGCTTGATCCATTTTGAACTTCTTCAAAATTTTGTCAAGGTATGTGCTTTGTGAAAGTCCAATTAAGCGTCTTGATCTATCTCTATAGGTCTTAATGCCTAATATGTAAGCAGCTTCACCGAGGTCTTTCATTGAAAAACTTTTATTCAAGTATCCCTTTATGCTATCCAGAAATTCTATATCATTTCCAATCAGCAATATCTCATCCACATATAATATCAGAAATGCTACAGAGCTCCCACACACTTTCTTGTAAATACAGGCTTCTCCGAAAGTCTGTATAAAACCAAATGCTTTGATCACACTATCAAAACGTTTATTCCAACTCCGAGAGGCTTGCACCAGTCCATAAATGGATCGCTGGAGCTTGCACACTTTGTTAGTTCCCTTTGGATCAACAAAACCTTCCGGTTGCATCATATACAACTCTTCTTCTAGAAATCCATTCAGGAATGCAGTTTTGACATCCATCTGCCAAATTTCATAATCATAAAATGCGGCAATCGCTAACATGATTCGGACGGACTTAAGCATCGCTACTGGTGAGAAGGTCTCATCGTAGTCAATCCCTTGAACTCGCCGAAAACCTTTTGCGACAAGTCGAGCTTTGTAGACAGTAACATTACCATCAGTGTTAGTCTTCTTCTTAAAGATCCATTTATTTTCAATTGCTTGCCGATCATCGGGCAAGTCAACCAAAGTCCATACTTTGTTCTCATACATGGATCCCATCTCAGATTTCATGGCTTCAAGCCACTTTGCGGAATCTGGGCTCACCATCACTTCTTCATAGTTCGTAGGTTCATCATGATCTAGTAGCATGACTTGCAGAACAGGATTACCGTACCACTCTGGTGCGGATCTTACTCTGGTTGATCTACGAGGTTCAGCAGTATCTTGATCTGAAGTTTCATGATCATTATCATTGGCTTCCTCACTAACTGGTGTAGGTGTCACTGAAACAGTTTTCTGTGATGTACTACTTTCCAGTAAGGGAGCAGGTACAGTTACCTCATCAAGTTCTACTTTCCTCCCACTCACTTCTTTCGAGAGAAACTCCTTCTCTAGAAAGGATCCATTCTTGGCAACGAATGTCTTGCCTTCGGATCTGTGATAGAAGGTGTACCCAACAGTTTCCTTTGGGTATCCTATGAAGACACATTTCTCCGATTTGGGTTCGAGCTTATCAGGTTGAAGCTTTTTCACATAAGCATCGCAGCCCCAAACTTTAAGAAACGACAACTTTGGTTTCTTGCCAAACCACAGTTCATAAGGCGTCGTCTCAACGGATTTTGATGGTGCCCTATTTAACGTGAATGCGGCCGTCTCTAGAGCATAACCCCAAAACGATAGCGGTAAATCAGTAAGAGACATCATAGATCGCACCATATCTAGTAAAGTACGATTACGACGTTCGGACACACCATTACGCCGTGGTGTTCCAGGTGGCGTGAGTTGCGAAACTATTCCACAATTTTTCAAATGTACACCAAACTCGTAACTCAAATATTCTCCTCCACGATCAGATCGTAGAAACTTTATTTTCTTGTTACGATGATTTTCAACTTCACTCTGAAATTCTTTGAACTTTTCAAATGTTTTAGACTTATGTTTCATTAAGTAGATACACCCATATCTGCTTAAATCATCTGTGAAGGTGAGAAAATAACGATATCCGCCACGAGCCTCAATATTCATCGGACCACATACATCGGTATGTATGATTTCCAACAAATCTGTTGCTCTCTCCATAGTACCGGAGAACGGTGTTTTAGTCATCTTGCCCATGAGGCATGGTTTGCAAGTACCAAGTGATTCATAATCAAGTGGTTCCAAAAGTCCATCAGTATGGAGTTTCTTCGTGCGCTTTATACCGATATGACCTAAACGACAGTGCCACAAATAAGTTGCACTTTCATTATCAACTCTGCATCTTTTGGCTTCAACATTATGAATATGTGTATTACTACTATCGAGATTCAATAAGAATAGACCACTCTTCAAGGGTGCATGACCATAAAAGATATTACTCATATAAATAGAACAACCTTTATTCTCTGATTTAAATGAATAACCGTCTCGCATTAAACAAGATCCAGATATAATGTTCATGCTCAACGCTGGCACCAAATAACAATTATTTAGGTCTAATATTAATCCCGAAGGTAGATGTAGAGGTAGCGTGCCGACCGCGATCACATCGACTTTGGAACCGTTTCCCACGCGCATCGTCACCTCGTCTTTTGCCAGTGCCCGCTTATTCCGTAGTCCCTGTTTCGAGTTGCAAATATTAGCAACAGAACCAGTATCAAATACCCAGGTGCTACTGCGAGCTCTAGTAAGGTACACATCAATAACATGTATATCACATATACCTTTGTTCACCTTGCCATCCTTCTTATCCGCCAAATACTTGGGGAAGTTCCGCTTCCAGTGACCAGTCTGCTTGTAGTAGAAGCACTCAATTTCAGGCTTAGGTCCAGACTTGGGTTTCTTCTCCTGAGCAGCAACTTGCTTGCCGTTCTTCTTGAAGTTCCCCTTCTTCTTCCCTTTGCCCTTTTTCTTGAAACTAGTGGTTTTGTTAACCATCAACACTTGATGCTCCTTTTTGATTTCTACCTCCGCAGCTTTCAGCATTGCGAAGAGCTCGGGAATAGTCTTGTTCATCCCTTGCATATTATAGTTCATCACGAAGCTCTTGTAGCTTGGTGGCAGTGATTGGAGAATTCTGTCGATGACGCAATCATCCGGAAGATTAACTCCCAATTGAATCAAGTGATTATTATACCCAGACATTTTGAGTATATGCTCACTAACAGAACTGTTCTCCTCCATCTTGCAGCTATAGAACTTATTGGAGACTTCATATCTCTCAATTCGGGCATTTGCTTGAAATATTAACTTCAACTCCTGGAACATCTCATATGCTCCATGACGTTCAAAACGTCGTTGAAGTCCCGATTCTAAGCCGTAAAGCATGGCACACTGAACTATCGAGTAGTCATCAGCTTTGCTCTGCCAGATGTTCATAACATCTGGTGTTGCTTCAGCAGCAGGCCTGGCACCCAACGGTGCTTCCAGGACGTAATTCTTCTGTGCAACAATGAGGATAATCCTCAAGTTACGGACCCAGTCCGTGTAATTGCTACCGTCATCTTTCAACTTTGCTTTCTCAAGGAACGCATTAAAATTCAACGGAACAACAGCACGAGCCATCTATCTACAATCAACATAAACAAGCAAGATACTATTAGGTACTAAGTTCATGATAAATTTAAGTTCAATTAATCATATTACTTGAGAACTCCCACTTAGATAGACATCCCTCTATTCTTGTAAGTGATTACGTGATCAAAATCAACTAAACCATAACTGATCATCACGTGAGATGGAGTAGCTTTCAATGGTGAACATCGTTTATGTTGATCATATCTACTATATGATTCACGCTCGACCTTTCGGTCTCCGTGTTCCGAGGCCATATCTGTATATGCTAGGCTCGTCAAGTTTAACCTGAGTATTCTGCGTGTGCAAAACTGGCTTGCACCCGTTGTAGATGGACGTAGAGCTTATCACACCCGATCATCACGTGGTGTCTGGGCACGACGAACTTTGGCAACGGTGCATACTCAGGGAGAACACTTCTTGATAATTTAGTGAGAGATCATCTTATAATGCTACCGTCAATCAAAGCAAGATAAGATGCATAAAAAGATAAACATCACATGCAATCAATATAAGTGATATGATATGGCCATCATCATCTTGTGCTTGTGATCTCCATCTCCGAAGCACCGTCATGATCACCATCGTCACCGACGCGACACCTTGATCTCCATCGTAGCATCGTTGTCGTCTCGCCAATCTTATGCTTCCACGACTATCACTACCGTTTAGTAATAAAGTAAAGCATTACATCGCGATTGCATTGCATACAATAAAGCGACAACCATATGGTTCCTGCCAGTTGCCGATAACTCAGTTACAAAGCATGATCATCTCATACAATAAAATTCAGCATCATGCCTTGACCATATCACATCACAACATGCCCTGCAAAAACAAGTTAGACGTCCTCTACTTTGTTGTTGCAAGTTTTACGTGGCTGCTATGGGCTTAAGTAAGAACCAATCTCACCTACGCATCAAAACCACAACGATAGTTTGTCAAATAGACTCCGTTTTAACCTTCGCAAGGACCGGGCGTAGCCATACTTGGTTCAACTAAAGTTGGAGAGACAGTCGCCCGCAAGCCATCTATGTGCAAAGCATGACGAGGGAACCGGTCTCGCGTAAGCGTACGCGTAAGGTTGGTCCGGGTCATCTCGTCCAACAATACCGCTGAACCAAAGTATGACATGCTGGTAGGCAGTATGACTTGTATCGTCCACAACTCACTTGTGTTCTACTCGTGCATATACCATCAACATAAATAACCTAGGCTCGGATGCCACTGTTGGGTTTCGTAGTAATTTCAAAAAAAATTCCTACGCACACACAAGATCATGTGATGCATAGCAACGAGGGGGAGAGTGTTGTCTACGTACCCAACACAGACCGACTGCGGAAGCGATGACACGACGTAGAGGAAGTAGTCGTACGTCTTCACGATCCAACCGATCAAGCACCGAAACTACGACACCTCCGAGTTCGAGCACACGTTCACCTCGATGACGATCCCCGGACTCCGATCCAGCAAAGTGTCGGGGAAGAGTTCCGTCAGCACGACGGCGTGGTGACGATCTTTATGAACTATAGCAGCAGGGCTTCGCCTAAACTCCACTACAGTATTATCGAGGAATATGGTGGCAGGGGGCACCGCACACGGCTAAGGAATAGATCACGTGGATCAACTTGTGTATTTCTGGGGTGCCTCTGCCTCAGTATATAAAGGAGCCAAGGGGGAGGGGGGGCGCCGGCCAGGGAGAGGGCGCAGGAGGAGTCCTACTCCTTCCGGGAGTAGGACTCCCCCCCAATCCTATTCCAACTAGGATTCCCAAGGGGGAAAGAGGGAGAGGGGTGGCCGGCCACCTCTCCTAGTCCTAATAGGACTAGGGGAGGGGGGAGGTCCGCAGCCCCCTTGGGCTGCCCCTTTCTCCTTTCCACTAAGGCCCATGAAGGCCCATATGGCTCCCGGGGGGTTCCGGTAACCTCCCGGTAACCCGCTAAAATCCCGATTTCACCCGGAACACTTCCGATGTCCAAACATAGGCTTCCAATATATCAATCTTTACGTCTCAACCATTTCGAGACTCCTCGTCATGTCCGTGATCACATCCGGGACTCCGAACAACCTTCGGTACATCAAAATGCATAAACTCATAATGTAACTGTCATCGTAACCTTAAGCGTGCGGACCCTACGGGTTCGAGAACAATGTAGACATGACCGAGACATGTCTCCGGTCAATAACCAATAGCGGGACCTGGATGCCCATATTGGCTCCTACATATTCTATGAAGATCTTTATCGGTCAGAGCGCATAACAACATACGTTGTTCCCTTTGTCATCGGTATGTTACTTGCCCGAGATTCGATCGTCGGTATCCAATACCTAGTTCAATCTCGTTACCGGCAAGTCTCTTTACTCGTTCCGTAATACATCATCTCACAACTAATCATATTAGTTGTAATGCTTGCAAGGCTTATGTGATGTGTATTACTGAGAGGGCCCAGAGATACCTCTCCGACAATCGGAGTGACAAATCCTAATCTCAAAATACGCCAACCCAACATCTACCTTTGGAGACACCTGTAATGCTCCTTTATAATCACCCAGTTACGTTGTGACATTTGGTAGCACCCAAAGTGTTCCTCCGGTAAACGGGAGTTGCATAATCTCATAGTCATAGGAACATGTACAAGTCATGAAGAAAGCTATAGCAACATACTAAACGATCGGGTGCTCAGCTAATGGAATGGGTCATGTCAATCAGATCATTCAACTAATGATGTGACCTCGTTAATCAAATAAAAACTCTTTGTCTATGGTTAGGAAACATAACCATCTTTGATTAACGAGCTAGTCAAGTAGAGGCATACTAGTGACACTCTGTTTGTCTATGTATTCACACATGTATTATGTTTCCGGTTAATACAATTCTAGCATGAATAATAAACATTTATCATGATTATAAGGAAATAAATAATAACTTTATTATTGCCTCTAGGGCATATTTCCTTCAAAGGGCTATGTTGAAACCAACAAAGTCGTACATAACGAATCATCGTCTTTATCAATGACGGGGAAATATCTTGAATGTTGTGCAAAGAAAACATATAGACAACACAATAAGTTCTGCTAGCACATTAAGTTGACGCACAACCCTTTCTAAAAAAAGTTCAGGTACAAAATTAGAACATGTCACAATCAAATGTACTGGCATATCACTGCTTCACACCCATAGCTCAGATTTAACTAGTATCTGACAAGATTAAGTTGTTACCTCAAATTAGAGCACATCCGGGCAGCCAGCCCTGCCTCTTCTCCCAAAGAAGCAGTGGCCTCCGCCGCGCGATGGAGTAGGCCCTGTGCCATCCATCGTTCCGAGCAACACGGGGAAAGTCTGGCGTTGACTCCTGTAATGGACGTCGTCAACGGACCCTGGCACCAGCGGCGGCGGCAGGACTTCGATTGATGGATTGACCACTTCTTCGACATGCCCGAACACTCGATATAGGTACATCTCTAACGTGGTCCGCGGCGGCCTTGGTGGCGACGAATAGTACAACCCCGATTCCTGCACCGGTATCTCAACACCAATCACCTTTGGTATGGTGGACGGCTTCTTCATCCATGCCATAACCGTCAGAGCCCAGCTATCTGGAGGAACAAACATACTTATGAGCTCACCTCCAAGGTCGTTGATAAGCACGTTCATGGACTCGCTGTTCCAAGCACGTCGAGGCATGCCGTGGAAGGTAAGCTTTGTTAAAAACTCAAGCTCAAAGGGCACCGAGCCCCATCCTGGGTGCCACCGATCAAAGCTCACCAGCGCGCCATCGCAGAACAAATGCCGGGAAGATTCGAACACACGACTACAGTCGAAAGTTGTCCGGAACCTGACGAAGAAATCAGCCGGTGGCGGACAGACTTCGACGAGCAAGTCACTTATTTGGATGCCGTGCGCAATGCCAAGAGCTTTGACAAGGTCGTCTGGCGAGATAGGAGGCCTGTTGCCGTTGATGGTTACCATCAGCACTTTGCCGGCAAACTGGTCGTCAAGCGCCGCCATGCCACTGTTGAGCGACAAAACGCAACAACCAAAGGCACGACGGACCTCAGGATCTCCGGCTCGGAGATCCGCGTTGACCAGTGACATGATAGTGCGCTTGAGTACAAGGAGGACAGGAGGGGGATTTGGGGGAACTGGAGTATGAATCCAGATTCCAGAGGTGGTGGAGGGGCGGGAGACTGGGGATGAAAAGGTAGCATGAATTTCGAGCACGCGCCAATATGCTCTTGGCACGCAAGCGCACGAAAACACCGGTGGCGCCCACATGTCGACCTAAGAGTCCTTATTCTTTCTTTTTTGGAGAGCCCGGCCTTTTTTTAGGATCTTTTGAGAGCCCGGCCTGAGAGTCATAATTGACCTGTTTGGCATTGCGTTACTACTCGGCCCATATTCAACGACACCTCACTGGCCCAAACAAGTGTACATCATCGAAAAGACACAGAGCTCAAATTATATAACTTGAAAAAAGGAGATATACTCTGAACACTAGAGAATGGTGATGCCCTCATTTAGCCCACTAGTAGTTCGAGACAATAAACAATTCGAAACAATGATATGTACAACATTTGAACACTGACTAGTGACTACTACTGACATAAACAGCAAGACATGATAGTTCATAAGAAGTCTTGCTACACCACCAAAACGCACCCATCTGCAGCGCTCAGACTCTCGTGAACCAAACAAGAATGACATTCTAAACAGAAGCAACTATTACATAGTAAGAGTGACATAGACGAAGATGACCAAATGACAAGGAATATGCATAACAAAAGAAAGAACTACCCATCCAGAACCAGCAGCAAAGACAACAAAGTCATTCGAAGAGATGATCCAACACCATCATAATTTGCAGCCCCACTTCAGGGACCAGTAATCCGGAGACACCAGTACTCCACCCTTTCGATGCAACAACCCAATTACCTATCAACCTGAAGGCTTGAACCACATTACTGCTTGTCGTAATTGAGACATCCAAGGATCAAAGTTAATCCGGATGCCTTTGTCATTCTCACCTTCTTTTGGCTGCAGGCTGTATCGTTGACAATCAAGGGAGTTTGCTCCCGAACTCCTAGGGCTCGCCATGTAGACACAGTTTTCCATAGCAAACAGAGCCTCTCTACCATCAAGGTCCTTGCCAACGGTAATCTCCTGGTTAATCGGATAATTGAGTCCGAGAAACAGAGAGTGTGAACCAAGGCTGTTTACCCGCCTCCAACTAAAAAAATCCTAAAGGCCCCAACAAGCTGGTATCCTGCTCATAGACGTAACAACCACTGTCCGGATACTCACGTATTACACGGTGCTTGTATACAGTGGGGTTTTTGCAATATAACTTTTCCGGCTCATGTGTCCGAATGATCATCAGTATTTTGCCGTCGTCTGATCGAGCGAGGAACCAGTTGTGCTTCCCTGTTTTTGGCAAAGGTGGTGTGATTACAAAGGGCAGTAACTGTAGGGACACTGCATCATATCAAAAAGGACAGGCATTGTTAATGTAAGATCAGCATTGTTCAGAGTATGAGTAGGATAATGCAAGAAACATCATTGATATGTCCCTGTTGGAACTGGGAGGAAAATACAGGGAAATGTATACTGGGTTCGAAAATATAGAAGTGCCATGCATGGTTATACTCATGTTATCTCGCAATCGATTCTTCACAGGAAACTACCATGTCATGCATGTTATGTAATCATGTTCTGTCCTCACAAACAAATTCTTCAAGGTAACTAACAGACCATGCATTGTTATATACTCATGTTCTGTGGGCAAAATTTTTGTGAGGATATTATTCTAGCCATTGATTGCTGAAGGGCGAATATAGGTATGTACACATGGTAAGCATTGCAGGATTTCACTACTTCCAAATATAGAGTTCTCGATATGCACATTTACTTCCCTAATGTATGGTTAGATGAAACCAACAGTGTGGTGCATGTTTCTACAATCTTCTGCAAAACAAGGTCCGTCCAACTGACGTAGTAATCTAGATGACTTGGACCGCGATGGTAATACTCTATATAATCCAATGGAGGAAGGATAATCTCATGGGAGGTCTGGAAGTTCACGAGCACCAACTTTTTACCGTCTTCTCTGAAGGCAGGCGTCCAGTGGGAGTTCATGCCGACCCAGTACATACCTGCCAAGAAGTTTCGGGAGATGGTGATCGGATCGATGTCGAGGGAAATGATGTACGGCGACCCACTACATACCTGTGAAGAAGTTTCGGCTAATGGAGATCGGATTAAAGTCGAGGGGCATCATGCACACCTCCGTATCATGGTGAGCCAATGTCGCAAGACCAGATAGCAGCAAGCAGGGTGTCTTGAAAAGCTTAGGCCTTGCTTCGACGATGTCCGTGTGCATGTCCCTCGAGCATGCAGCCAGCCGTAGGGCGCTCAACATATCCATACACGAACAACATAGGTCGAGGAAGTCACTGGGGAGATTGCTCCAATCGCGGCTCATGTGGATGCTGCACGGTTCGCGTTTGGCCATGGTGGAGTTTGGAAGGGGGCTTGATTTACGGGGGAGAAGGATGTCGGTGCTGGAGCGGCTAGCGAGGGAATAGTGGTACTGGGGGAGGCGAGTGAGCTGACGGTACACGGGGGCACAGTGAGATGGAGACGGAGACGGAGACGGAGAAGGAGATGGAGATGGAGTGGTGCTATGGGAGCGGAGAGGGAGACGAGGCGAGGCGCCAATGTGACGTACAGCGGCGGTGACAGACTGCACAGTGCACAGGGTGAGGCTGACTTTGGTAACCCGAACATGCCGCCTGGACTAGTGTCAGGCGCAGGGTGTTGTCACTTCACTGTGAGGACCGGATGAATAGTATTTTGACCATCAAGTGTACCATAGTTGTACTACTACTACTACTACTACTACTACTACTACTACTACTACTACTAATACTACTAGTAGTAGTAGTAGTAGTAGGAACATGAGTACTCCAGTATTGTATAGCGGAAATAGGTCTCCCATGCTAGAATGCCTGTTCATTTCATCGTTTAGGTATCATCCATTTTGCGAGCAGAACCAAATTATTGTGCATGCCCAATCAACACCCTGCCGTGATGCATGAAGTGGTCGTTCTGGTGCATCAAGGACGACATGCAGATCGTTCCACACTTGAGAAGAGGAAAAATGGAAAGGTAGAATGCGGCAGCAGAGGAAGAGAACGCTGGCTAACGAGGCTGGGAGGGGATCGAGCAGGAAGTTAATGCTCCACGCCTAAAGGTTTTGGGAAAACCTGATTTTCATAAGGTGACTTATACTCGCCTAAATGGAGGGAGTATTCCTTAACCAGAGAATGTTGTGTCTCCCACTCACGCGCTAAAAAAAACTAAGACACATTTTTTATCTGTTTGCAGAGGTCCCACCTATCAGGAAGGATGGGCACGTACACGAACAGGTACGACTCATCAGTCTACCCGCATAGCCTTTTCGTTTAGTCTACCTAGCCGTCTAATCAACTGCCTGCACGCCACTTCTCCCATTTACTTCTCCATCAGGAATCGATTCTCCTTGGCTTCTTCACCTCCCCTTCGTCTTCATTAGCATCCAAACCCCACTGTGTTCACATTGTTTTAACCTCTTTAAATAATCATCTACTACTTCAGTTAGACTAGCCATCTAATCCTAATTCTCCAAACCTCTTTAAATAATCATCTACTACTTCAGTTAGACTAGCCATCTAATCCTATCACTGCCTTGCCCTGCCTTTCCTTCGCTGACAGGTGGGACCCACGCTTATGGGTCCCACATGTCAGTGACAGAATGGTAGGATTGTTCGCGTCAATGGATCCTCATCCCCCGACGTGCCCCTCATCCCTCTTGGCCCCACCGCTCCTCTGCCTTTGTGTGCATGACATGCGGGCCAGCTGAACTGCGGCGACCATCAACTTTCTACCATAGACACACCCGACTGGACGCGGTTTGCCTGCTCCACTGCTGTGCTCCAATCCGTACTCCCGCACCATCGAATTTTCATCCAGCGGCTGTGACACATTTCGTCCCGGGCATCAATCCTCAACTGGAGTACTTATGTACTATAGGTAGTACCCGCCGATGTGGCCATCTACGCCTCGTAACGCCCCTACGCCCAGCTGTGGCACCCTCGCCACGGCCACGCCACCACCGGCCAGTTCATCTCGAACAAGTGAGTCGCGAACCACGCCACCACCATGATAATGACATGTGGGCCAGCCGCATTTAAGGTCCGCATGTCATTGACTCATAGGCCAGGCACTAAGCCACTGAAGTTCGGTCCCGTGGGCCCCGAGAGGGAAATGTAACTCTTGCGGCAGGCCTTGTGGTGCTCCCGCAGTACGAGCTCGTGCCAAAACTAGAATTTGTTTCTTACTAGTACTAGTAAGGTACACGTGCATTGCACGCATGAGATTCTGGTGGTTTGTGCATTATGCTTCTACATGTGGAGCTTTCTGGATTCTAACATGTGGCAAAATCTGGTGGAATGTAAGGTTAGGCAAGTTTGATTAACTTAGGTGAGTGTTTGGTTCAAGCCACACCTTAGGCAAGCCACACTAAGGCCCCACATGACATACACACAAAAATGTGGCAAGATTCCCTTAGGCTTGCCAACTTGTGGCTCTCATTTTGAAGAACTAATAACTTTGCCTAAGCTTAGTTGTGGCAAAGTTAGTCATGAATTAAGTTCAACCATGGAGTCTTCTAGATTATACATGTGGCAGAATCTGGTGGATGATATCCAACAGCCAGTAGTGCTTGGATTTGCCATCTTTGTACCATCGGATTGGCTTCATCCAACGACCAACTTTCAAAGTTTTTCACACACTATATAGGGGGTATAGATATAGATGTGCCGGTCCGTTGCAATGGATCCAAAGTATATCTATTTAGTGGAGTGCACTCTAAACACATTATCTATTTATTTTTCTCTAACCTTCCGTAGCCATGCAACCAAGCCACATAAGCTTCATGGGTGCCCCCCACATCATATTATTCGTACTACGTTGATTGAAAAAAGATAAATCACCCAAAACAAGATCTTCTCGTTTTTTGTTCCTACGATGTTGTGCCGTGCACGTACCTACTAGTTGTATAGTGGTAGTACTAGTAATATAGTATTAGGAGTACAAACTTGGTACTAGTAGGAGTAGTACTAGTACGGAATGCTCCTACTCTATCAACGAGCCCCGTCTGACACCAAATTTCTTGGCTTCCGTGCTATAGCTAGATCTTCCACTCATTTATATTTTCCAACACGGCGGCGGGCGGGGTGTCGGTTTGCTCAACGGCAGTCCCACATGAAAGTGAAAATGCTAGGCAACACGCCTTCCCTAAGCTATGTGTCGTGCCGGACGGGCCGTGTTGTACTCCCGATTCCCGGGCGTGTGGGGGTGCGACGCGAACGCGGCAGGCCTTTTCCTTTTACCAGCAATGTGCCCGTGCGTTGCGACGGATCCAAAGTAGTAGAATAGTAGTATTTGTTCACAAACTTGAAAGAAATCACTATTGTTTTGATATACTCCTAATATATTACTCCCTCCGTACCTAAATATTTGTCTTTTTTGAGATTTCAAATGGACTATCACATACGGATTATATAGACATATTCTAGTGTTTCTAGCAAGATGCCCGCGCGTTGCACGAAGTTGATGGAAAAGGTAAGCACAACTTATAAATTGACGGATGGAGTACTAGTTACAGTGATGCATATAATTAAGCAAAGGGATCGCACATGTCGGTATTGACTGGAACGAGAATGCAACAGCACAATAAGAATTAAGGCCACGATGATGCGATCGCAGTGGTGGTTACAGAAGGCAAGAAGAAAGATGGATCCACGAACGTACGACCTCCTCCTCCTCAACTTAGTGCGTCGGGCCACCGACCGGCGGCTAAGGAGCGGCGGCTTTTGTGGCGAGGTCGAGGTGCTTCTCAGCAAAGGCATCCAAGGCTTCCAGCCGGTTGAGGAAGGCCAACGTCGTAGCGTCCTCATTGGCCTTGTAGATACCTATGTACACGATTTCCTCGTACACGTGGATGTGTAGGTCGACGAATTCTTGCAGGGCGAGGCGCCTCATGGCGAGCGCGACCTCCAGGTGGACATTCTTCATGGCGTCGGCGGGCAGTCGCAGGGCCACCAGTGCTTGAAAGAGGTTCCGGCCATGGAGGCCGATTAGGGTGGCAGGCAATGAGGAGCCCGGGCGCGCGGGCTGGAGGAGTACGGCGATGTCGTCCGCGAGCTTCTTGAGGACGGTGAACTTGTTGCTGGTGGCAACGATCATCTGGTCCAACTGAGAGTCGTAGTTGGCATCGACAGCGGCCATCCACCAGCCGGTCTCCAACACCGTCTGGAGACGATCCTCGGCGCCATGCCGCAGGCCAGTGTCGTGGACCATCTGGCGCAGCCGCTGGCCGCTCACGCGCATCGCCGCCATGGGTCTGGAGTGAGCTCTTTTGCGCTTAGTGTAGGTGCTTAGGCAAATGCTTAGGTGCGTACGATGTGGTAGATGCATTGGAATGGAGGGGCGCCTTTATATGAGGGCAATGAGGGCAAACTGCGTTGCATTCACATCGTGCAACCTCTTTTCCCGGACCTCCTCCCATTACTTCCCTCATGCATTAATTGAAGGAGGATGCATTGGCCATTCAACATATCGGGAACCGCTACTCCCTCCCTCGTCTGCATTAAAGCTGTATCGGGAACTGCGCCGCCCGCTGTCAAATCGAATACTCCCTCCGTCTAGGTGAGTATTAAGTCATCTTACGAAAACCAAATAGTAAACACATAGGCGTGGTGCATTAACTCTCACGTTGTTTCTTATTTTTTTGACATAAATAGAGGAATCAACCAAGAAGAGATGTGGGGCTTGTATGCTTTTAATGACTTGAGACTATCAAACATGACATGCAGTGGTCAGTTCGTTGCACAAGAACAAATACAACCCATGTCAGCACACACGCATCTTATATAGCATCACATCCAATGGCTATAAAAGATGAATGAGACCAAATTATATCTCATCTAGATGAGTTCTAGCAAAACTGTATTAATAATACTTAGTACTCCTGCGCCATGTATCATATATTAGTATCATGTAGTACTTTATTTATTTATGAGGTATCCAGATGGCACTGCACCGCCAAGAAAAGAGGGTAACAACAAAATTATGGACTACTTTTTTGAGTATGTTGGTAAGGTCCGGTCATAGTCACTTGTTGAAATCTCTAAAAAGACAAAGAAACTATGGCAATTTTGCAAAAATATACCCACACGTCTCTCCACGTTCGCAAATAAGGCCTTCCCTCATTCAACCTTTTCTCTCACAAGATAAACTACTCATACAAATGCATCTTGAGGTGTCCATAGAATTGAAGAGAGGGATGATGTGTGTGTGTGTGTGCGCGCGCGATCGATAAAGAGTGCCATCGAATTTGTGTGTGCCCACGTCAAAGATATAGAGTGGCTGGCCTACTGGAACGTGAGATGGGACATGTGCAGTTTGTCTCTGTGGCATGGATACCTACCTGCAGCGCTCGAGTATCGGTGTGCGGTGGGGGAAGAGGGAGGCCCAATTAACTATAGAGGTACAATGGCTGGTATATGTGTGGAGGAGAGAGGCCTACCTCATGTATTAAGGAGATTGATCTGCCTCATGTATTAAGGGAGATCGATCGGCATCCATGCATATGTGCAGGAGAGGAATAAGGTTGGGAGAGAGACAGAGCTAGAGTGTTGGAGGGGGTGGTAGTGGAGTTGCTTCTAACAAATGGCGGGATAGGCTTGCTAGACAAACGGAGGTCACACCCGCAATATCAATAAGAGAGGAGATGGCTGCTTATTGTCTGTGCATGTGCGTGTGAGAGACGGGTCAGGAGGCATGCACGAATGATGAGGGGGGACGATGTGGCTGTGGTAAGCAGAAGTAACTACATAGGAAGATCAATCGCCCTTTGTTAGAGAAAGGAGAGACATAACTTGTGAGGTACGTCGATCGATGGGGGGGTAGTTAAAGTCGATCTAGGTATATGTTGGGAGATCGATCGGTATACATGCATGTGTGTGTTAGAAGCAAATGAGGCACGAGGAGAAGGATAGAGAGAGAGGGATGCATGTAGGAGGTGGTACGAGAGGCATACTATATAGAGGGGGAGGAGTGTGCGAGTACGAGAACGATGAAAAGAGTGGTGGGAGTGAGGCATGGACGGTGACAAGAGAAGAGGGGAAGCTTGTGTTTGTGCTAGGCACACCTGGCTAGAGAGGCATATCGATCGATGTGTGCCGTAAAGAAGGAGCTGGGGGGCCTACACACACCGTGGGTGAACGACCTAAAGTGAAAAGACGAATTTGCGCGATGGAGCTAGAGAATGCTGAGGGAGGGTGAGAGGGATGCGGGCGTGTGCATGCACAAGAGAAAGTTAGCGCTAGCTACAAAGATAAGAGGGTTGTGTGGGTGTAAAAGACGAATAGAGATCATATATACTTCATTATAAAAAGCGAATTCAGATATTTGAAGAATTTATCATAGTGTTTCAAACCGACGCATGTGTGAATATATATAACGGTGATACACATGGTGTGGTTATGAACATGTTATACTACATTTAATATATTTTATCTCTACTCTTATAAAAATGGAGTTGTTGATGATGGTGTGCCTGCCATCCTGCATTATAGGCCGTCCGATTTATATCTGGCGGATAGCAAGGAAACTATGATGGTTGAAGTTGGCAACAATCATGATTGTAGATTCTTATTGAAATAGAGAAACGAATTCAAATTTAGTTCGAATTGCAGCGGTAGTATAGACATTTGGAATGCACTAAAATGTTGGTATGAGTAGGTTACATGCATTATACAGCAAGCGAAAAAATTTAATCGGACATAACATGGATTCATACTCCCTCCTTCCATCTATATAGGGCGTAATGAGATTTTTAAGACCGCCTTTGACTATTGACAAGATTAATAGTACATGACATGCACAATGTGAAAATTATATCATTGAAAGAACCTTTCAAGACGAATTTAACGGTGTGCTTTGTGTAAGTTGCATATCATATATCATTGCTCTAATATTTGGTCAAAGTTAGCATCAAAAAACGCATTAGGCCCTATATGGATGGAAGGAGGGAGTAGCTTTGAATAGCATTTGTATAGTAAAACGGGGCAAGACTCTCTCTTTGTGTGGTGTGAATAGTTTTATTTTCGTTTTGGTTGAGGGAAGTGCGAATTGATTTGGTACGTACAAGTACAATATTACTACACGTTAGGCTTGTCCCTAAAATTCAACCCGCTTCTTGTTATATCCCGAAAATTCAGATATCGTGCTCCCAAAACTGGCGCCTTCACAACGCGCGCCTTACTAACCCGAAATTACAACGCGCGCGAAAACTCCCTCCAGCTGCCAAATCTCGACACGCGAAATCCCCCTTCTAACCCTGAGCCGAAAGGGCCGCTAGTTCAAATCGGTGGGGGTACTTTTGTAACACACCCTACATTTTGGACAAGCGCGTCCCTAAGTCATGCTTCACCCCTCCCATCGCCCCTTTTCGCCATTCGAAATCCTAGGCTGCCATAACCTCTCCGCTCCAGCCGCGAAACCCCACCCTCCTCCATCCGCCACGTCACCACTGCCCAGCCGGAGCCTCTTCCCCGACGACGTCATCCACCGCAACAGCTCGACGTCCCTCGTCCACCTCCGTGGATGAGGATCCGTCGTCCATCTCGCCGTCCCCCGGTTCAGCCGCCCCGTCCTCCACCTCCAAGGAGCTGCTCCGACGATTGCCTCGTCTATCGCGGCTGCTCCATCCCCACAGTGCCGCCTTAACCTGCTCCACTGGAACCGCAGCATCCTCACCGACTCCTCAGACGAAGCCGAGGCCTACTCGGCGCCACCAAAGAGGTTGTACACTCATCGCATCGCACCATCTCCTTAACTCGACCTCCCAGTGCCGACGGTGCTCCATCCCGCACCCCCATGGAGCGGATACCTTGAAGCCGGCGCCGCGGGCGACATCTCCACGACGGCTCTCCCCCAGTGCGAGGCCCCTTTGGCGGTGGCGTCCATACCAGCCGGATCTGCTGCTACTGCTCCGGCTCTCGCTCGCTTGCTCGCGCTGCTGCTGCTGCTCCGGCTCTCGCTCAATCGCTCGCTCGCCTAGCTGCTGCTGCTGCTGCTCTCCCCGTCGCTCATGCTGCTGCTCTGCTTTGATTAAGCCACACTTCAGTCGACTGAATCGACTTTTGGGTCAGTCGATTTTCAGGGGTTGGGGGGCTCACCGGAGTTAAGGAAGAACCACCCGCAGCGGGGATGGGGGCTCGCCGGAGAGGTACCCCACTATCTATCTTAGGGTTCAGGGTGGGGGCGGGGGCCTAGAGGGCTGGCCGGGGCGGCGGTGGCGAGTTGTTTCGGGGCGGCGAGGCGGCGCTGGGGCCGGCGGTTCGGCCGGTGGTGGCTGGCGGCTCAGGGGGGTGCAGGTTGAAGTTGAACTGCAGGCCCTCCCTAAACTACATGTCAAGTGCCTCTTTGCTACCATTGCGTTCAGTTTCGACAGTAGCATTCAGATTCCACAGTAAATTTCAGTTTCGACAGTTAAGTTCAGAGTCAACAGTTTTTACCTCATCTGTTGTAGTCAGGTGGTTTTTGGTGATGTTAATTTTACATCCATTTTACATCATCTATTGGAGATGCTATTAGAATCCCACTTGAGATTGACGATGTCTGTCTTGTGCTGCTTCAGCCTTGACGTCTTACGGCTCACCGGAGCTGCTCCAACGACAGAACGATCCATCACAACAGAGCAGTGCCCTGGACGCCGTCTACAGATTCCTCAGATCTTCCTCCACACCTCCGACAGCCACCTCTGCCTCAACTGCTTCAGCGACCAACCCAATGATGCTGAGGTCGACACGGCTACGGCAAAGAGGTTGTACACTTGTTGCATCACTTATTACTATACATTCACGTCGATCCATTAGGGCTATTTTGGTTCAACGGAAAAACGTCGATCCACTGGTTGTTACCATCACTCTAAATTTCTGCATGCTCTCCTTACATAATCTCACCATATTTTTTTCGTATGCATGTCAGATATTGTACACAGTCATGCTGAACATGTAGAGAAAAAGAGAAGAGTTTTGCGCGGCAATACAATGTCATGCAGACATCGCTCCATGGTGGGTTCAATGGAAAACCCTCCCCACCCCTCTCCAGATTGTAATCCAGAGGAAGATATCTGTTCTGAGGCGGATTCAGACGCCGCTGACCACTCCTATTTACCCCCAAGGTGTTTGCTCTACCTTGGCATGATGATGTTAGTCATATCATGCATATGTTGCCTTGCAGTGCCTACTTTTGACATCATATATGTCATCTGCTTAGTTTAGACATGTTCTGTAATGCCACCTGTTTAGTTTCTATATCATATATGGGAATTATGCAGTCTCATGTCTTTTAGCCAGCCATAATATATGTGAAATGTGCAATGCCATCCTGTTTAACCAGGCATCATATATTTGAATGATATCTTGCCCATCCTTTTCTTCATTACATTTCCATTTGTCGACAATGTTTGTACATTAAACTACTCTTCCTGTGAATCAGCCATTTGGGTGGGAGATGGAAAAATCTGGAGTGAAAACAAGGCCTTCAGAGCAGACAGTGCTACCTGTCGAAGCAGATCTCTTGTTGGGTCCCGATAGCTCCTCAGAGATGGATTCAGAGACAGATGACCAGTCCTATTCCCCCACTGAGGTGTATGCTCTAACTTGGCACGGTTATACTGCTCATATCATGCATACGGTGTCTTGCATTGCATAGTTTAGACATCATATACACAATATTCAACACCATGTTCTTAGTTCAGACATCATATCGAATGCCCTCTGTTTAGCATATAAATCACATATGTGAATTAAATGATGCGATCCTGATTACTTAGATAACATGTAGGTGAATTATGTCATGCGATCCTGTTTAGTTATTCATCATATCTTTGAATTATGTTATGCTATGCTATCCAGTTTAGATAGACATCATATATGTGAAATTATGTCATGCTATCCATTTTAGTTAAACAATATACATGTCAACTATTTCATGCCCTCTTTTTTCCACACTATCTATTGCATCTGTCTCTCATACAATGTCTGTACATTCAACTATGTTTCCTGTTTATCAGCCATTTGAATTGGAGCGGGTGATGCCAGTATCTAGCAGACTAAAAACACGGTCTTCAAATAAAACAGTGCTACCTCTTGGTGGAGATAGCACCCCGGTTGTACATGCACAAGAACCATCCCTACCACACATAACCCAAACTCTCGCAGATTGTACCCCTACTGCGATGGACAGAGAACCAGCTTCACCCAATCTAACCCCAACCCCAGCCGATAGTAACCCAGTTCCTGTTGACACAACACCATCTCCACCACAGAGCTCCCAAACAAGAGCAGTTAGTAAGGCAGCTCCAGTGCCCAAAGGGCCAGTACTATCACGGCGAACCCCAACTCCACCAGTTAGTACGCCTATTCCTGTGGAGGAAGCACAACCAGCTAGTCATAGTTTAGCATCTATCGCATTTGATGTTGTTAAATCGTATGTGCGTATCTTCCCATCTTGGAAATATTATACTGAAGATGAAGGAAAATGCCAGTTGCAGGTGTTTGTCCAGGAGTTATGTGTAAGTAATGTTATTCATGGCAATTACTTTGCTTCGTCCCATACATCCTACCTCCATGATGGTTATAATACAGCAAATTTTCCCATTTTTCTCTATAGAGAAGGACCGATTTGGAAACTCAGGATGAGGTAACCTGTGCTAATACCTCTGCTATCTTCAAGAATGCTTGGTGGCAGTATCTGAATTACCTGAAGAAAACGTACTTCACCGGCAAAGAAACTCATCAAATTCCCTTACGTTCTCCTGAGACACATTTACTGGACGATGACTGGGAACGCCTTGTTCTGTACTGGTCCCGAACCAAGAATGTGGTAAGGTCTATGAGCTCATTTCTATTTTTAAGTATTATATTCTTGCGTCTTACTGTACTCTGTTCATGTAGAACAAGTGCCTAAACCTGAAGAACAACTGTTCTAATTTAAGATTCCATTGCTATCATAGTTCAAAAAAGCGCTAGGCGTTAATTGTGCGTTTTGCCACCGCCTTGCGCTTTACTGACCAAAGCGCATGCTTATGCGCAGTTATGCACAGATTATGCGTAGTTATGCGCAATGCGTTTTGCCAACGCCTAGAGCCTAGGCGCGCTTAAGCGCTCGCTTAGGCGCGCCTTTTTTAACTATGATTGCTTTGCTCTTGTATCACTGTATTTACTCATACAAACTTATTTTTAAATTGAAGGATCCAATCGAAACTCCAATGGCACAACAGGTATGTTCACGCATGTTTCTTTAACAGGTTTGCTCTTATCAATAGCTCTGTTGATTTCAATTTCAATTGTGTATACAGTTGACTTTCATATCATGCACATTACTAGCATCACAACAGAGCCAATAGTGTTGTTGTACATGTAGACCCGTGGTACCCATCTGAAATCTTGTTGTGCCGTGTAGTTTCCCACGCTTTGTATTCTTTCACTGCTGCTTTGTCTTGAACTGATATGATTTGAACCGTGTCTCTATTTTGATTTGGCAAGACAATGCAGTGACCATAGGACATAGATATATGTTTGTTTGATGCTTTTATTATGTACTAGTACTTGGCAATAGAAGACTTGGTAGTTTAATCCTGTCCACCTTACTAATGAACTGGTTCACCGAAATGAGTTTCATATACTAGTACATGCTAAACTTGTTATGTGTCTGCTTGTTTCTTCTTTTAGAATGCTGACAGAATATTGGGGAAGAGTGCCTTATTAAGCAATGGTAAAGGAAGTAATGCAGATAAGGTTCAGGATAGTGACACATCCTTGTTGGTCTCCAACAAAGCTGATAAAACAGCTAAGGAAGACTATCTTGAAGACAGCGAGACAACCCCAAAGTCCTATCTTGTTTTAGTGTTCGAGTTACTGGCCACTACCGCTTGCACAAGCTATTCAAACTCACTGTCTGAATCAGTTCGGTTTCTTAAGTCTCAACTACAAGCTGAAAGACATCGATCAGCTGTGCTGCGACAAGAAGCGGAAGGACTGCGGAAGTCCCTGGAGCATTCAGATGCATACTTTCTGGTGCAACAGCAAGCATTGGAGGATTTTAGCGCCAAACATGACAAAGCTAATCAGCTTGCTAAGCTTATTGCCAGCATGGTAGATACCCAGGATAACGTTTCTTCAGCTCTTCTTAAGTTGTTTCAGTTATGCTCTTGTTTTGCTGCCGCGTTTATTTGCACTGGTGGCCAATTTTGACGGCCAGTGTATGTAATGTGCTGCTTTGTTCCCTATATTTGCACTGGTGGCGAACTTTGATGCCCAGTGGATGTAATATGTGTAATAGCAGTAATAGGCTAGCGTTAATTTCTTGCTTATTTATTTCCTTATTATCTTGTTTAGTTGTTTGCTTGTAGTCACTGCAGTTCTTTTTCTGTTTTTTTCTAGTGGCCACAATAGCCTATTTTTGGTAACTAGGCCAAAATAATCATGGCAACACACGGACTGTTGTAACCATGGGCCTCCTACAGGCCGTATGATCCATGGGCCTTCGTCCGGCCGTAGGATCCATCGGCCTTCTATACGGGCCTTAGGGTCCATGGGCCTTCTACGGGCTGTAGGGTCCATGGGCCTTCTACGGGCCATATTATCCATGGGCCTCATACGGGCCGTAGGATCCATGGGCCTTCTACGGGGCGTATCATCATTTTGCCAATCATGGGTCGTACTATTCGTGGACCATAACGAGCCGTTAATAGGCCGTATTTGATAACTCTATGAAAACAGCCCAACAGGTTTTTTTTGACATGAAAATGACCCAACGTATTAACGGTCCGCAAACGGGCCGACTGTAACGACGGGCTGAATTTGGCCCACAAGCAGAAAATGATAGTACGGGCCGTATGTAACCGAATGCTGCAAATGAGCCCAAGAATCAATGGGCCCTGAGAAGGCCGAAAGATAACTTGGGCTAGAAGCGACCCAATGGAATAACGGGCCGTTAATGGGTATAAAGTGATACACTGTTCATTACGGGCCAGTTTCACCACGGGCCGTTAATGGGCCAAGAGTTACAAAGGTCCTCGTATGGGCCGAAAGAAGTCATGGGCCACACATGGGCCAAAAGTTAAAACGGGCTGAATCATATTGGAAGGCCCAGATGACGCTACTGGGCCTAATTCGGATAGGACGTAATGGGCCCTGGGTTAGCGGGCTGTAAATGGGCTATATGCGAACATGCCGTTAACAGGCTTTCCGTGGGCCGACCCGCCACCTTTTGACCAAGTCAAACGGGCCGGCCTTTTCATAGGAATGGGCCTCTGTTGGGCCATGCCACGTGTCGCCGTATCATAGGCGCCTTCGGTCCAATGAGCGGATGACATATGTCCCAACGGTGAGCCGACACGTGTTTCCTCCAGCCAATGATGATTTTACACGTGGAAAATCCCCATTGGTCGGGGCTGTTAACGGGTTATCGGATCCAAAACCCGACCCGATAGCTTAACGACGTTCCATTACGGTGGATGCCACATGTTGGTCACCCTTAACGAAAGCACTTCTGTGTCGCGCGATTTATCGTCATGGAAGTGGACACTTCCGTGATGATAATTTTGGTAATGTCATGGAACACTTCTACGACAACACAAGTATGACTATATTGATTCTGTCATAAATTTGTCATGGATGTACATGCATGACAAAAAACGCGACCTACTGTGACAAACACGTATCACCACGGAAGTGTATTTTTTTGTAGTGGAGCGAGGAAGTTGATAGGTCATGTGAGGACATTTCTATTTCTAACGACTTACCCTCAACCTCTATTGTGTCTTCTCATTTGGTTCTAGGTCCCATTTATGATGACGCACTGAGCCCCAACGACTATGTCCTCCCTTTGGACAAGACGATGGCCATGGTGGAATATGATGCACCCCCACATGGTTCCATCAAGTTTATGATGATGACCACCATTTGGTCTTTGCCACCTCACCTACACCACATGAGTGGAATGAAAAAGGTAACATAGGTGAACGTGATGCTCTACTCCCACTAGTGGACATTCTTGACATTGATTTCTTGCATGATGTTGATCCCCCTATTGACATGCTTCATGCTAGTATGATTTCCCCATGCGATGATTTACCCATTTATCATGAGTATGATGATTGCCATGTGGAGTCTCTTAGTTGTGATGCCATGTTACATAGGATTCCTTGTGACAATTCTTTAGGCCACATCATGTTTGATAATCCGCTTGACTTGCCATATGCTATGAATGAGATCAACCATATGTCATATTTGCAATCTCTTCGTAGTGACTATGCATGTGCCATTAAAATAAACCCAATTTGCACTTATGGCATAGATGACAAGCCCATGGTTATTGGCATTTGTTTCTCTTGTGATGATATTGATATGCTCCCTTTGCATCATTTATCTCACATGGCATGCCATGACCACCTAGCTTCGGGTATGCATTGTTTTGGATGTTGCCCATTTTCTCCATATGTTGTTTCCGATATTGCTCATGAGGAGACCCCCATAGTTTCCTCATACATGTTAGGAGATTTTGATCCATCCCACCCATTGCATGATCCCAATAATTATGTGCACAATATGCTCCCCATTAATAAACATGCTATTGATGTGCCATATAATTGCAATCTCAATTTGTGTCCCCATCGTGTTATACACAATAACTATTCTTTCATGATGGATGACATGTTCATATACCATGCATCAAATTTCTTTGAGTGATGCTTATGTTGTGCTAACTCTCACATGCACATACACATCATTGAGGGAGTCCTGGATTAAGGGGTCCTCGGGCGTCCGGGCTATGTGACGTTGGCTGAACTAATGGGCCAAGAAGATACAAGACAGAAGACTTCCTCCCGTGTCCAGATGGGACTCTCCTTTACGTGGAAGGCAAGCTTGGCATTCAGATATGAAGATTCCTTCCTCTGTAAACCGACTCTGTACAACCCTAGGTTCCTCTGGTGTCTATATAAACCGGAGGGTTTAGTCCATAGAGGCAATCATAATCATGCATGCTAGACATATAGGGTTTAGCTATTATGATCTCGAGGTAGATCAACTCTTGTAAACCCCATATTCATCCAAGATAATCAAGCAGGAAGTAGAGTATTACCGCCATCAAGAGGGCCCGAACCTGGGTAAACACCGTGTCTCTGTCTCCTGTTACCTTTGATCATCAGACGCACAGTTCGGGACCCCCTACCCGAGATCTGCCGGTTTTGACACCAACAATCATGATGGACGATGTGTACATTTACCACGCACATAATTTCTTTGGTTTGTGTCTCTTTTGTGTAGGTACCCATGAATACTTGTAACATCCCAAATTTTCAATTTGGAATGTTATACATAGGTCATCATATGCATATCGTATTTTATTTGCATTTTGGTTTTGATCCTAGAAATTCTAAGCAACTCATGGACCTACGGAGAGAGTTGGGGATTTCGTTTATTTTCATATTTGAATTTTTCTCAAATTTGAAAAGAGGATCATTTCGGTTTTACTCATTTTTCTCTCCAAAATATTTCCAATATTAAAAATAAAAGAGAGGAGATAAAATGATTTCTCCAAAATAAAAAGAAATATTGGAGGAAAAATATTAAAATCAAATAAATAGTTTTATTTGGTTTTATTGCTATTTTATTTCAATTAGAAAAATATGCATTTTTCAAAAATTGCATTTTAAGCCAGAAAAATGTTCACTTTGTTCTAAATATTTTATTTAGAGGGTGAAAATTGTTTTTTGCATTTTTAGAATTTTTTAAATTTATTTAGGATTTTCCTTTCGGTGGATTTTTTTTAAAAAGAAGTTGCGCCACCGCCTCCGCCGCCGTGCCCGCGCCAGACACCGGCCGGAGTCCGGCTCCGAGCCGCGCCGCGCGCCCCCTGCCCCAAGCCACCGCCCCTCCCCTTAAATACCGTCGCTCCACCGCCCTCTCCCCCTCGTCCCAAGCCGCCGCCGCGACGTAGCTGCCGGCGCTGCGCGACCCTCTGCCGCTGCCGCCCCACGCCGCCGCCCGCCGCCCCGCTCACCCGCGCCGGAGCCGCCACCGCCCGCCGGAATCCCGACGCCGCCGTTGACTTCGTCGCCGCCGTTTTTTGGTTTTAGGTATAAACTGTTCGTTTTTTAAATTCTAGATCGGTTTTTTTAGTTCGGTTCGGTTTTCTTGGTTTAGATTATTTTACGAATGTTCATTTGTTAGTTCGTTTTAACGAATGGATTCGTTCGTTTGCCTCCGTTAGCGAACATTCACGCCGTAGTTTTTTCTTTTTATTTTATTTTCGGCCAAGGACCTATCCGCAATTATTTTTATCACAGATTAGCCCCTGTCTTCAAACCCTTGTAACTTTTTAACCGTTCGTCAAATCCAGTGAAACCAACATCAAAATCTTCGTCTCGAACCCCTCTTTCCAGTTAAACTACTTGAACATGGTTTTGACAATTTAAAATTTGGTTTCAAGCAGACTTGATTTCGAGGTTCTTTTGATCGTAGTTTTAGTTCCGTAGCTCCGATTTGATCGATTCTTTTTGAAAATTGTAGTTCTTCAGTTGGGTTTTCAGATTTGACTTTCTCATCTGAGTTTTACCAGTGAATATATGCTTGAGTGCTTATGTATGCCATTGTTTGTTTGCGACAGAATTCCATGAGTGCGAAGCATGCTACTACGAGTCTCTAGGGTTTGCAGATCGTGAGCAAGGCAATTAACACATTGATCATACCCCTTTATTACCTAGTTTTTATGCATTAGCTACAATCCTCTAACATTGCGTGAGTAGGATCTCTTAACATGTGGGTTTGGGAAGTAGATGATGAGGTAGAACCTATTGCCATTTTATTATCAAACCTTAGGAGTTACTTCTACATTATGCTTATACTGTTATGCTATGCTCGTAGACGGGGATTGGGTTTGAGTGTATCCATGATAGATGTGAGATTGTTAATTAAGGGTTAACTTAAGGTGGCTACTTAAATACACATCTGGGTGGATTGGCTGCGGGCACCTGGGGATATACCAGTGTTGTCCTTTGGTTCGCTACCCAGGCTCAAAGGGATCATATGATTATTTCATGCTAGAAACTTCTGTGTGCAGCCACAAGCTATTATGGGCTCTAGCATAGTTGAGTATGTTGCATGACCTCTTTCAATGGTGGGCTAGCAGATGTAGGGGAAAGTAGGTGTAACTGTCGTGAAGCAGGAGAAGTTTATGGAAGGGCTGAATGATGAGATGAGTATGCAGTTAATAGTGGCAACATTTAACAACTACCAGGAGTTGGTAGACAAGGCTCTTATGATTGAAGGGAACCAGCAGCAGATTGAGAGCCGCAAAAGGAAGTATGGACAAGGGAAGTACAATTTAGGAGCTCAGCAGAAGCCTCATTTTACCCCGAACTCAGGAGGATATACCCATATCCATGGAGGCCACACGCACAATGGAGGAAGTTCACATAACAACAGTGGCTCGAAGAATGGAACTGGGAATGGAGCAGGTAGCAATCAGAACTGCTCTAACCCATCCACACCCGCCAAGAAGGACCAAAGTCACATTAGTTGTTTCAAGTGCGGGAAGACTGGACACTATGCCAATGAGTTTTATGAAGCAAAGAATGGAAATGGCAATGGAAGCTCTAGGAAGAAGCCCAACCCTTTCAACAGGGGACAAGTGAACTATGTCAACATGGAGGAGGTTGAAGAGCAGCCAGATGCAGTTATAGGTAAGTTTTTTGTTAAGTCATTTACTGAAATCGTTCTTTTTGATACGGGTGCATAGCATTCATACATATCAAGGGGATTTGTGGATAAGTATAAGTTGCCCACCAAAGTTCTTAGGGCACCTATGTTAGTAAGCTCGCCAGGAGCGGAGTATATGGAAAGCCAAGGATGTTTTCAGGTGCCATTGACCATAGGTAGGCATGTTTTCCCCTCAGACTTAATAATTCTAGAGTTGCAAGGATTGGATGTGATACTAGGAATGGTTTGGCTATCGATGTATGGAGGAAACATCGATTGCACCAATAAGTCAATTTTGCTCACCACCCCGGAGGGAAAAAGGATTAAGTATGTATCCAGGCATGCGCCAAGGAGGACCCAAGTAAATTCCCTCTCAGGAGTTGTTCAGGAGGAAGTGCCTGTTTGTCAGGACCCCGACTCAATGCCATATCGATCTAGCATGTAACACCTCATATCACTTTGCGGCCTCACGCACGGTATTCCCACGGGTGTCGCCTTACCTTTGCCCGGGACCGTTTGCGCCTTTTGGCACACGTATATGATAGTGTTGCTAGCATCCATATGATAAGGAGCCCGGGCTGACATGGCTAGTCGTAAACCCAAAGTGGCACAAACTTACAGGGACAGGCATCCATGACCCAACATCGAACGTGTTGGTCAACAGCGAGTGAATCCAGGCTGTAGCACTGGGCTAGCAGGACTCCGGTGAACCGGGCTGTAGCAGGCTAACAGGACTCCGGTATTCATCGCGCGACATTTCCCCGAAGGGACAGACACAGGAATGAAGAAGGACACATGCCGGCCAGCCTAAGTGTTCCGGAGCAGTAGCAAGCTACCATTGCTCGGTGGAAACACTAGGAGACATTTCCCGGTAAGAGAGGCTACCAAGGATAAACAACTAGGTTGTCAGATCCCACACATACCAAGCATTTCAATAACATACACACAATATGCTCGATATGTGCAAATACAACATGGCATCACAACATGACTCTACAACTCAAGAATTTTATTCAATAGGCTCCGAGGAGCGAGATATTACAAACATGGGTCTCATGACCCAACAATCAGAGCATACAAGTCAAAGCACAAGCGGAAGCTATCATGTCTGAGTACAGACATCTATAAATGAAAAAGGCTGAGAAGCCTGACTATCTACCAAATCCTGTCGAGGGCACAAGATCATAGCTGAGGTAACAAGCTAAACGTCGAAGACCATACGGAACTACTAGCGAGACTGAGGTCTCTCTGCAAAAACATAAAATAGGAAAACGTGAGTACAAATGTACCCAGCAAGACTTACATCAGAACTAACTACATATGCATCATTTTCAACAAGGGGATGGTGGGGTTTAACTGCAGCAAGCCAGCTTTGACTCGGTGGCTATCCTGATCTACTATTGCAAATAACTCTTTTGAGGTGGCGCACACGAGTCCACATATTCACCATATCAATACACCACTATGGATCCGCTCCCGTCTCCCTACGAGAACACCATCCATAGCACTCACGCTTATCTTGCGTATTTTAGAGTATCCACTTTCACTTGTCTATGAACTGATATAAGCAACCCAGAAGTCCTTTACCGCGGACACGGCTATTCGAATAGATAATGTTACCCCTGCAGGGGTGTACTTCGTCACACACGCTCTCACCACTTACCGCCGTTTACACGACATGTACTCGACAACCTTCAAGTGGAAGCCCAACGTGGGTGTCGGCCACGGCCTACCTAAACACTCGAGTCTCTAGTCCAGGTTTATCGCCTATTCGGGTTCCATCCATGAGGAGATCCTGCCGGAGTTTCGCTCACAGCCCCAAACGATGTGAACAGGGTTCCCGAGACACCAAACGGGCACCCGGTACACCGTGCCACGTGCCTACCGCATCACAACCCACCCCTACGGTCAGCGCTGCCCACGGCCTCCAGCATACTACAAACACCAGAAACTACTTGCAACTCCTGGACAGAGGACAAGGGTGATTAAGAAGCCAAGAGGGTCCATTGGTTTCGGGCCCAATGCGTGGTAGTAGCTGAATCATGGATCACAAACACAGAACTCAGTTCCTGAGGACGGCTGCAATGAGACAACCCACCATGTACTCCTACATGGCCTCTCACCGCTACCTTTACCAAATCGTGTTCACACGTTTAGCTCACACACGGTAGGACATGTTCACACACCTCTGATTCATCCCCGATGAATCAGACCTGACTCAACTCTAGGCAGTAGCAGACATGACAAACAAGCATGAATGAGTAGGCACAACAGGGCTCAAACAACTCCTACTCATGCTAGTGGGTTTCATCTATTTACTGTGGCAATGACAGGTCATGCAAAAGATAAAGGGGTTCAGCTACCGCAGCAAGTAACAGATGAATCGGTGTTGTCCTAATGCATTAAAAGAGAGCAGGAGCGAGAGAGTAGGATTGTATCGGAATGAACAAGGAGGTTTTGCTTGCCTGGCAGTTCTGAAGATAACATTGAGTCTTCATCAGTGTCAACGATCACAACGTCGGAACATCGTCTACTGGGAGGGAACAGATACCGGCAACAAAGAAGAAATACAATCAATGCAATTCACAATATGATGCATGCTCATGACATGGCAATATGAATGTGTTTTGAGCTAATGCAACTAGCAACAGATTAAATGAAGTTGGTTTGAATACAAGATTCAAATTCAAACTCCATATGTGATTATTCAAATGCCATTTAATTGATTTGTGCTAAATAGCAGCTATAAGTTGTTCTAACATGCATGAAAATGGTACAGATGGATTCCTTGAATTTTTCTGATAATTTTTCATATATAAATTATTTAATTTGGAGTTACGGTTGAATTTCTATGATTTATTGAAGTTTTAATCATTTTCTGAAATTCCTGAAAAAAAATAAATCCAGAAAACCTATTACTGCGTCAGCATGACTTCACAGTGACGTCAGCAAGTCAACGGCGTTGTCCAGGTCAAATCTGACCTGTGGGACCCACATGTCAGCTGCACAGTGATTTAACAGAGTTTAATTAACTTAACTAAATTGTTAGCCGGGTTAATTAAACGGTAGGGCCCACCTGTCAGTGGCCCTAGGCCTAGTTTGCGGGGAGGGTTAGGCCCTAATGACCGGCCATGTCGGATTCGCTGGCGGTTGGACGACGGCGACGACCCAGAGCGGCGGTGGCTCGCCGGAGTTACGCCAGAGGCGACGGATCGACGCGCCAAGGGCACCAGAAGGTAGCCCGTGCCCGTGCGCATCTAGGGGGACCAACGGAAGGTGCGGGGGTGGCTGGGGTTTGCCAGAATGGAGCTCGCGGCGGCGCCGGCGTTCGGGTGAACTGCGTTTCGGGGTTAGGGAGCACGACAAGAGGCAAAGAGGGGTGTTACGACCTCCTGGGGTTGCACTGAGCACGACCGCGTGCTCGGTTGCAGCTCTAGCTAACGGTGGCTACGACGGCGACATGGCCGGCGGCAAGCAAGCTCCGGCTCCGGTGGGATCGAGGCTACAGGGCGCAATCGAGGCGGGGAAGAGAGAGGGGAGGCGTAGGAGCTCACAGTGAGTTCGAAGAGCAGGTCGGCGTGCTCGGGGGGGATGGCAGAGAGGATGAATCGGACGGCGGCATCCGGCGGCCGTGGTCGGGAAGAAGCGCCGCGGCATCGTCTTGGGGCATCCGGGCTTTGGTGGGTCGACGTAGAGGGGCTTGGGGTCGGGCTGAGCTCGGGTACGCAGAGAGGGAGCGAGGAAGTGGCTGTGGCCGCGGTGGTTGCGAGCGACGTCGGCGGCGACTCTCGGGTGAGAGAGGGAGAGATCCAGGGAAGGGGGTGAGAGCGCGGGAGAGTGAGGGAGAGAGGCAGGGAGGTGCGTGGCACCATCTAGACGCGTCGGGGAGAAGGCGGCAAGCAGGACGTGGCCGGGGCGGCGTCGGCGCTCGCCACGCCTCGCCTCTGTCCTTCTGGCGAGGGAGGAAGACGACAGGGGGGAGAGCGGCGGTGGGCTGGGCCGTGCTGGGCCGGTTGGGGGCGCCAGGTAAGTGGCTGGGCTGCTGGTGGGCTACCAGGTAAGTCTTCTGCTCTTTTTTAATTTCTGTTCTGTTTTATATTTTGTTCTGTGTTGTTTTAGTTTAGTAAAATACTAAACCCTTTAATAAAAATCCTGAAAATAGTTATGTGGCTAGAACTAAAATATACCAACCCACATAAAATGTTCCAGTATTATTGGACATATATTATTTATATATCAAATATATATCCAATGCAAATAGTTATTGAATTAATTCAAAGGCCCCAAAATAAATGTTTCAGTCACTCCAAAAATATTGGTTTGCATTTAATTCTTGCCAATATTTTTCAAAGCTGAAAAGGAACATTTTCTTGGACTTCTTTGAGAAGATTTTAATGTTTATCATTTTTAGAAGGTTTCTGAGGCTTTGAAAATTCCCCAATTCAAATTTCATTTGAATTTAAACATGATGCACACATGAGGGTCTAGCCTAGTGCATAACAGGACCAGGGATGTGACAACTCACCCCCACTAAACAAAAATCTCGTCCCGAGATTCAAGCGTTGGGTAAGGTGAAGGGGAAACGCAAACTAGCACGATCTTCAGGATCCAGGTTGCACTTCAATTGAACGTTGATTCGTTCACTATCATTGTCTCGAAGTCTTGCCTTGAGAACTCCAACTATCATGACAACGAGGGAAAGGAAAGACCCTAAAAGAATTGTTCTTCTCGAAGGTCGAACAACTCAGGATTAACTCTCGGAATGAAACATAGCAACATCTCTCGAGCTGAGAGACGAAGCACACCTCTAGCGGAATGGAGTGGAACAGATGACGAGGGTTCACTAGGTAGACAACAATTCCTCACCTAAGAGGGTGGTGAACGGTTGTCAACGTAGCGAGGAGTTAAGTTGACATGACACCATAATGATGCACCTTAGGGAAGGTGACTCGAAGATATATCCCCTTAAGTGGCAAAAAGAATTACCTTTGATTCAGAGATCATTGAAACTCTTTATACCAGCTTAAGGCAAATCATAATCGATCATTTGGAGGAGGTCGGTAGAATGGCATACTCGGACTTGGATGATGTGGATTACCTTGTTGAAGACAATGTAATGGATGAATTTGCTTACCACCGGAAATGGAAGAGACCCGTGGTAGAATGGCACATTGGTGGTGCAAGCTGGGAACAAAATGCAAATGGTGGGAATGATTTTGGTAACTGGGGAAGAACCCAACAATAGAGAGTGAATTCACTGTTTGAAAAGGTCATAGCATTGCCGAGGAAACTGAGAGGAATCCCAGTTAGTGCCGATGATAACACGTAGCGCTTGTGCATGCTCTCAAAAACTTGAGCATTTCCACAATCATCAAGGTTTTACCAACATCCGTGTCAAGGATCCTGGCAACACAAATTACTACCATGATGGATACCGGTGGAAGATGCAGATGCAAAGGAAGATAACACCTTCTCAGATTTCACCCTTGGCGGGGCCAAGGAAATAAAATCTGGATGATCGACCGAGAGACATTTAGCACTCCGCTTCTAATGTTCTCCTTGATGTGCTAGTGTAACCCATTCATAGATATGGTTTGATATCTAGAACGTCAAGTAAAAGGTTGGACTTCGGAATACAGAAATCCATAGGGCAACTAGGGAGTAAATCCTACGAAATCCCTATGGGGAGGTGGCCAACTTCCTCAATCAAGATATTATAATAACAGGTCTTCCGGCTGGGTGTGTTGGCCACGACATCCACTTTACCGGTTATAGAGGGACCAATATTGTAGTTCGTGGGAAACATTCCAACCATCATATCTGCCTGAGATTCAGATCCGGTTGGTGTCAGAATATTCTAGACTCATCGAGTCTAGGAAGAGAAATGAAAGTTTGCAACACAATTCGACGAGATAGCGTTGCGAGATTCTCGGGAAATGAACTACGATAGCAGACTCCAAAACATGAGCTGGTTCTGCTACACACGTGTGAACACGATGTCCTAGACAAGCATGACCACGTGGTAGTCTTACTATACAACACTACCGAGTTCAGGTTGGGAACCATCATCGAGGATATCGAAGTCCTTACATAAGTCCGGATTAGCTCTTATGAAGGAACTCCTTCTCCTTGAACAAATCAATCAGTGGCTTGGTGTGCTCGGGACACATATGGAATGAAGGTTGCAAGTCTCCATACCACAGAATTCTTCGCACGTGTGCATGACTGATTTGGAATGATTCCAAAGAAAGCAACATTGACTTTCTCGAATCCACGGCGACAACTTGCATCAGATGCACATGAATTAAAGGAAGTCACTACCTTCATCCAAACATATGCTTCATGAGCTAGCATGAACAAATGCTTTCAAAAGTTTCCAACACTAGCTTAATGTTCAACAAAATCATGGAGGAGATAAGGATGTTGTCAATGGGCTCAACAACAATTTATCTAGGTTTCCTTTTAAAAGGAATTCCATAGTTAAGTGAACACGGTGATAGCATTGGTCAGACCAAAGATGTAATGGTGTATGCTCGAGGGATCAACCACGAATAAGACAACATTACGAGCATCGTTGGTACTGATTTGATTTGACGATAGCCCACACTCAAATCAAAGGATTGATAAGACAATAGGTCCAGCAACTGATCACAGGGACCAATCGATGAAGATATCATCTTTCTTCAACACACACTACACAATAATATACCTTTGGAACGAACTAAGTTAGGCAAGCTTTTATCTTCCAATTCTCCAAGTTGTTGTCTAGCTTAACCAACTGGCTCAGGGATATCCAACACAGATTCTTGGAGAAAGGGTGGTTCACAAGAAACCAACTTGATCACGAGCTCAACATAACAGTCAGAAACAACCCGGTAACACTTCCAAGAAGACATTTGGAAAGTCACGAACCACCGGTATGTTACTAAGCTCGAGAACAATCTTGCTTTTCAGGGCAAGACGATATGATCAAAAGAGCGAGGGATTGCCAAAATCCTAACTCATTGATCGAAGAGTGCACCAGGAAATAAGGACTAGGTAGCACGATCAGTCTTAGAAGGATGATTCAAAATCCATCACGCTAAGAATGAAATTATTGTCCATTAACTACCGAGCAACAAGGTTGCTAGGAGTATTGAATTCACCTCTCACGATTCACTTGTCGGCATTCCGGTTGCGACAACACTGAACCGAGGGATGAATAATGATGGCGAGAAGTATCACTACATCAAGAATTCACAAGAGCCGGTGCAATTCTCATGAAAATCCTGGCATAAAGACAGTAATACTTCAGGGTAGAACAGAGCAAAAGCAGGATTAGCAATTTGATCTACGGAGGACAACTTCTTTGACCCAATCCTGGATAGGGAAGAGGTACTGGAGTTTGTTTCTCCTAGTCATTCAGCGATAGAATGGCTTGACGGACCACAAGAGTAATAGGCATCGATAAACGAACGCACGCATACTCTTGACTATCAATTGATAGACGAAGGTTAGTAGACAACTAAAGAGGGACAACTCAAAGGAACATATAACTTTCTGAGTTGTGGATGCATAGATTAGTTTGTCGAACCAGGTTCAACATAATTCTTCCGGATAACCCATGCAGAAAGGTTGAGCTGGCAGAGTCACAATATAGCATGGAGAACTCATCGAGAGCACTCTTGTTGTCATCTTTTGGTTCAGAAGAATTCCTGCCAAGAATGGTTCATGGTAATTGGAAGAAGGATGTACCACGAACCTCGAGAACTATCGCAAAGGTTACTAATATCCTAAAGGAACTAGCAAACACTATCAACATGAGGTAAGTAGAGTGAATCTCGGGTTCAAAACCCAGGAGTAGAATACCTACTACTAAGTAGCATCACGGGATGCTTTCGAGAATAAAGGCCAGAATCTTCACACTGAGAACACTAAACATTGCTAGATTACTAGGTGACTCCCTAAACACCTAGGGTCATAATAGTAACTCCAACATAAATGTCAAGGCAATAGAATACCTCAACTCAACAATTAGTGTGATTGAGCTGGCATAAAGGAACATCGAAACCAGAGGGAAAGGATTTTGCAAATGCATCAGACTATTTAGAAACCTGGGATGACTCGGACAACATAACGGCTGTAAATGCTCAAAAAAGATTTGAGACATACTACAAAATGGTGGCATAACCACTCAGAAGCATAATATCAAGGTTCCGAGATCAACAATTAACATACGGAAGTAGTAGGAACTGAACTGAGACTTAAATCCAACAATCTTATAAGTCTACTGATTAGTAACACGTGATCCTAATAGAAAGAAGAGATAGCCTAGTTCTTAATCCCCGTAGAAGAGAAGATGATGACTCAGATCAGAAGGCCATGAGGTATAAGGAGTAAAAAAAGCCTTGCGTTCCATCCCACAATCAATTCCCTTATATAACTAAAGAATTTCTAGACTCAACTTCGACCAGTTTGGCTTGGTAATCCTACAGGAAGTCAAGCTCTGATACCAATGCTGTCAGGACCCCGACTCAATGCCATATCGATCTAGCATGTAACACCTCATATCACTTTGCGGCCTCACGCACGGTATTCCCACGGGTGTCGCCTTACCTTTGCCCGGGACCGTTTGCGCCTTTTGGCACACGTATATGATAGTGTCGCTAGCATCCATATGATAAGGAGCCTGGGCTGACATGGCTAGTCGTAAACCCAAACTGGCACAAACTTACAGGGACAGGCATCCATGACCCAGCATCGAACGTGTTGGTCAACAGCGAGTGAATCCAGGCTGTAGCACTGGGCTAGCAGGACTCCGGTGAACCGGGCTGTAGCAGGCTAACAGGACTCCGGTATTCATCGCGTGACATTTCCCCGAAGGGACAGACACAGGAACGAAGAAGGACACATGCCGGCCAGCCTAAGTGTTCCGGAGCAGTAGCAAGCTACCATTGCTCGGTGGAAACACTAGGAGACATTTCCCGGTAAGAGAGGCTACCAAGGATAAACAACTAGGTTGTCAGATCCCACACATACTAAGCATTTCAATAACATACACACAATATGCTCGATATGTGCAAATACAACATGGCATCACAACATGACGCTACAGCTCAAGTATTTTATTCAATAGGCTCCGAGGAGCGAGATATTACAAACATGGGTCTCATGACCCAACAATCAGAGCATACAAGTCAAAGCACAAGCGGAAGGTATCATGTCTGAGTACAGACATCTATAAATGAAAAAGGCTGAGAAGCCTGACTATCTACCAAATCCTGCTGAGGGCACAAGATTGTAGCTGAGGTAACAAGCTAAACGTCGAAGACCATACGGAACTACTAGCGAGATTGAGGTCTCTCTGCAAAAACATAAAAGAGGCAAACATGAGTACAAATGTACCCAACAAGACTTACATCAGAACTAACTACATATGCATCATTTTCAACAAGGGGATGGTGGGGTTTAACTGCAGCAAGCCAGCTTTGACTCAGTGGCTATCCTGATCTACTATTGCAAATAACTCTTTTGAGGTGGCGCACACGAGTCCACATATTCACCATATCAATACACCACTATGGATCCGCTCCCGTCTCCCTACGAGAACGCCATCCATAGCACTCACGCTTATCTTGCGTATTTTAGAGTATCCACTTTCACTTGTCTATGAACTGATATAAGCAACCCAGAAGTCCTTTACCGCGGACACGGCTATTCGAATAGATAATGTTAACCCTGCAGGGGTGTACTTCTTCACACACGCTCTCACCACTTACCGCCGTTTACACGACATGTACTCGGCAACCTTCAAGCGGAAGCCCAACGTGGGTGTCGGCCACGGCCTACCTAAACACTCGAGTCTCTAGTCCAGGTTTATTGCCTATTCGGGTTCCATCCATGAGGAGATCCGGCCGGAGTTTCGCTCACAGCCCCAAACGATGTGAACAGGGTTCCCGAGACACCAAACGGGCGGCCGGTACACCGTGCCACGTGCCTACCGCATCACAGCCCACCCCTACGGTCAGCGCTGCCCACGGCCTCCAGCATACTACAAACACCAGAAACTACTTGCAACTCCTGGACAGAGGATAAGGGTGATTAAGAAGCCGAGAGGGTCCATTGGTTTCGGGCCCAATGCGTGGTAGTAGCTGAATCATGGATCACAAACACAGAACTCAGTTCCTGAGGACGGCTGCAATGAGACAACCCACCACTCCTACATGGCCTCTCACCGCTACCTTTACCAAATCGTGTTCACACGTTTAGCTCACACACGGTAGGACATGTTCACACACCTCTGATTCATCCCCGATGAATCAGACCTGACTCAACTCTAGGCAGTAGCAGGCATGACAAACAAGCATGAATGAGTAGGCACAACAGGGCTCAAACAACTCCTACTCATGCTAGTGGGTTTCATCTATTTACTATGGCAATGACAGGTCATGCAAAAGATAAAGGGGTTCAGCTACCGCAGCAAGTAACAGATGAATTGGTGTTGTCCTAATGCATTAAAAGAGAGCAGGAGCGAGAGAGTAGTATTGTATCAGAATGAACAAGGAGGTTTTGCTTGCCTAGCACTTCTGAAGATAACATTGAGTCTTCATCAGTGTCAACGATCACAACGTCGGAACATCGTCTACCGGGAGGGAACAGATACCGGCAACAAAGAAGAAATACAATCAATGCAATGCACAATATGATGCATGCTCATGACATGGCAATATGAATGTGTTTTGAGCTAATGCAACTAGCAACAGATTAAATGAAGTTGGTTTGAATACAAGATTCAAATTCAAACTCCATATGTGATTATTCAAATGCCATTTAATTGATTTGTGCTAAATAGCAGCTATAAGTTGTTCTAACATGCATGAAAATGGTACAGATGGATTCCTTGAATTTTTCTGATAATTTTTCATATATAAATTATTTAATTTGGAGTTACGGTTGAATTTCTATGATTTATTGAAGTTTTAATCATTTTCTGAAATTCCTGAATAAAAATAAATCCAGAAAACCTATTACTGCGTCAGCATGACTTCACAGTGACGTCAGCAAGTCAACGGTGTTGTCCAGGTCAAATCTGACCTGTGGGACCCACATGTCAGCTGCACAGTGATTTATCAGAGTTTAATTAACTTAACTAAATTGTTAGCCGGGTTAATTAAACGGTAGGGCCCACCTGTCAGTGGCCCTAGGCCTGGGTTAGCGGGGTGGTTAGGCCCTAATGACTGGCCATGTCGGATTCGCCGGCGGTTGGACGACGGCGACGACCCAGAGCGGCGGTGGCTCGCCGGAGTTACGCCAGAGGCGACGGATCGACGCGCCAAGGGCACCAGAAGGTAGCCCGTGCCCGTGCGCATCTAGGGGGACCAACGGAAGGTGTGGGGGTGGCCGGGGTTCGCCGGAATGGAGCTCGCGGCGGTGCTGGTGTTCGGGTGAACTGGGTTTCGGGGTTAGGGAGCACGACAGGAGGCAAAGAGGGGTGTTACGACCTCCTGGGGTTGCACTGAGCACGACCGCGTGCTCGGTTGCAGCTCTAGCTAACGGTGGCTACGGCGGCGACATGGACGGCGGCAAGCAAGCTCCGGCTCCGGTGGGATCGAGGCTACATGGCGCAATCGAGGCGGGGAAGAGAGAGGGGAGGCGTAGGAGCTCACAGTGAGTTCGAAGAGCAGGTCGGCGTGCTCGGGGGGATGGCGGAGAGGATGAATCGGACGGCGGCATCCGGCGGCCGTGGTCGGGAAGAAGCGCCGCGTCATCGTCTTGGGGCATCCGAGCTTCGGTGGGTCGACGTAGAGGGGCTTGGGGTCCGGGCTGAGCTCGGGTACGCAGAGAGGGAGCGAGGAAGTGGATGTGGCCGCGGTGGTTGCGAGCGACGTCGGCGACGACTCTCGGGTGAGAGAGGGAGAGATCCAGGGAAGGGGGTGAGAGCGCGGGAGAGTGAGGGAGAGAGGCAGGGAGGTGCGTGGCGCCATCTAGACGCGTCGGGGAGAAGGCGGCAAGCAGGACGTGGCCGGGGCGGCGTCGGCGCTCGCCACGCCTCGCCTCTGTCCTTCTGGCGAGGGAGGAAGACGACAGGGGGGAGAGCGGCGGTGGGCTGGGCCGTGCTGGGCCGGTTGGGGGCGCCAGGTAAGTGGCTGGGCTGCTGGTGGGCTACCAGGTAAGTCTTCTGCTCTTTTTTAATTTCTGTTCTGTTTTATATTTTGTTCTGTGTTGTTTTAGTTTAGTAAAATACTAAACCCTTTAATAAAAATCCTGAAAATAGTTATGTGGCTAGAACTAAAATATACCAACCCACATAAAATGTTCTAGTATTATTGGACATATATTATTTATATATCAAATATATATCCAATGCAAATAGTTATTGAATTAATTCAAAGGCCCTAAAATAAATGTTTCAGTCACTCCAAAAATATTGGTTTGCATTTAATTCTTGCCAATATTTTTCAAAGCTGAAAAGGAACATTTTCTTGGACTTCTTTGAGAATATTTTAATGTTGATCATTTTTAGAAGGTTTCTGAGGCTTTGAAAATTCCCCAATTCAAATTTCATTTGAATTTAAACATGATGCACACATGAGGGTCTAGCCTAGTGCATAACAGGACCAGGGATGTGACACTATTGTGAAGGATTACCCGGATGTATTTCCAGAGGAATTACCAGGCATGCCACTGAATCGAGGCATTGAGTTTTTGATAGAGTTGTCACTCCTTATTCTCCTCATATCGATATCTCACCCAAAACTTGAAAACTTAAATCACACAAAACTTAACGGAACTTCGCGAGATAGGTTAGTATGATAAATAGCAAACCATTCACTATGGTACTGTCAAAGACAAGATTCATAATTGTTCTCACACAATTCCTACCATACCTTATCATTTCCATAATTTATATTGAGCAATATAAGCCATAGAAACTAGATAACAAGCAAACTATGCATTGAAAACAGAATCTGTCAAAAATAGAACAATCTGTAGTAATCTAAAATTTGACCATATTTCTGTAACTCCAAAAATGGTGAACAAACAGGACAACATAGGTAATTTATATATCAATCATCTATAAAAAATCAGATCAATAGCACGGTCCACTGAATTTCAAAATTCCTGGACTAAGCGCAAAATCTTTCTGTTTTTGCACATAATCAAGTCAACTATCATCCATACTATCCCAAAGGCTTTACTTGGCACTTTATTGAAACAAATGCTATAAAACATGATTACTACAATAGCTTAATCATTTGAAAGCATAAAAACTGTAGGGGTAAATGTTGGGTTGTGTCCCAACAAGCGCTGTTCTTTAATGCCTTTTGAGCTAGGCATGATGATTTCAATGCTGCTCACATAAGAGTAAAGAATTGAAACATAACAAGAGCATCAAGAATCACATGACTAGCACATTTAAGCTGAACCCACTTCCTATGCATAGGGATTTTGTGAGCAAACAATTTATGGGAGCGAGAATCAACTAGCATAGGAAGGCAAAACAAGCATAACTTCAAAACTTTCAACATAAAGAGAGGAAACTTGATATTATTGAAAATAGGTAAAGCATATGTTCCTCTCTCATAATAATTTTCAGTAGCATCATGAATGAATTCAACAATATAACTATCACATAAAGCATTCTTTTCATGACGCATAAGCATAGAAATTCTCTTACTCTCCACATACACTAGTAGAAAACAGGGCTTTGGTCCAGGCAGGAAAAGCCCATTAATCCTGGTTCACCCATGAACCGGGACAAATGGGGCCATAGGTCCCGGTTCATGAGGCCAGGGCACGGGCTGGGCCTCGGGGGCCATTGGTCTCGGTTCGTCTGAGACCATTGGTCCCGGTTCTAGACACAAACCGGGACCAATGGACCTTCCTCCTGGCCCACCATCTTTAGTCCGGTTGGTGTCTGGAATCGGGACCAAAGGTGTTTTTTACCCAAACAAAACTAAAACAAAACTATAATATTCTACAATAGCAAAAAGAATCAACTAAAAAGCTTTAATAAAACTCTAATAGGAAAAGGAATCAACTAAAAAGAATCAATGAAAAATAAAATTTATGCAACTTAAATTAGATAAAATTTATGCAACTAAAAGAATCATTTGTACTGTTATTGAAACTAAAATTATATAAATTTATGCAACTAAAATTATAAAACTATTTTTTGTTCAAAACATTATAAGGAAAAAGAATTTTCATAAAGATCTTTTTTTGTTAGAAACTTTAATAGCAAAAAGAATTATCATAAAGATTTTTTGTTAGAAACTAAAATAACAAAAATTGTTTTTGAATATATTAATAAAACACAGTAATATTAAATAGCAGGAAAAAGAATCACTCCAAAAACTATTTTTATAGTAAAGTTAATCACAAACTAGTGATTCACACAAATTTCAAAGAATTCAAATTTAAACTATTCAAATTTGAAAACTAATGGCACTAACAGAAAGTTTATATTTTTTCTGACCTAAAAGCAAAAAGAATTAAAAAAATAAAGCAAAAAACAAAAGATAATAAATAATGAAAAAAACAAAACAAAAGTACTGGAAAAAATTAAAAAAATAACGCCTATTGGGCCACCACGGCTTGAATACGACTAGAAGCCCAACTAGCCTATTGGGCCAGGATTCAGGCCCGCATTGTAGCGACCCGACCTCAAACGGTCAAGTCTCTGTGCTTCAGTGTCATCCCTGGATCGGTAATGCTGACACACACAATACTCGAGGATTTATAACAGAGTAGCAATCACACACTTATTACATCGAATGTCTCCAAAGAGAACTTATTACAATAAATATGGCTTAAGGCCATCTAATACGATAACATCGGAAGGCTTGGAAGATAAAGTGAGTCCATCAACTCCAATGGCAATGACCTAACGAACCTTACTCCTCGTCTGAAAAGTCTGCAACATAATATATTGCAGCCCGAAAACGGGTCAGCACATGGAATATGCTGGCAAAGTAACACAGTAGAGAAAGAACAGAATAATGCTATCACTACATGCATATTTGGCTGGTGGAAAGCTCTATGGTTATAGTTTTTGCGTAAAGCCAATTTTTTCCTACAACAAAGGAATAGATTTTAATTTAACTATCATGGTAGTTGAAACATCATTGAGAAGGTTCCTCCAACTCAATCCCAATTAAGGTAATTATCAACCCAACAATATAAATTTTAGAGTGATGAGATACTTAAGATACTCCAAGTACTAGATACTCAAGATTGTCCATAACTGGGGACACGGCTAACCATGATTAGTTTGTACACTCTGCAGAGGTTTGCGCACTTTTCCCCACAAGACTCGATCACCTCCGTTGTATTTCTCGCACTACATGGTGTTTGAGAAATGGATGACCGAGCCACAATCTTTCAGAAAGATTAACTCTCTACTCCGGGCAGACCATACCAAACCTACAACCCACTACCTGCTGATCCACCTCTTCAAGAGCTTCATGTAACTTAACTATGCTAGAGCCCATAATAGCTTGTGTCTGCACACAGAAGTTTCTAGCATGAATCATCTCAGTTCCCTTTGAGCCTGGGTGGCGGTCCATAGGAAGATCACACGGGTACTGTGGGATTTCCAAAAATACAGGCAACACTGTGTACTCCAGGTGCCTCAATCCACCCAGATGTGTATTTAAGTTGCCACCTTAAGTTGAACCATTCATTAACAATCTCACATCTGTCATGGATTTCACTCACCCGAACCTCGTCTACGAGCATAGCATAGCAATATAAGCAACGCGTATAAGTAACTCCCAAGGGTTGGAATGTAACAGGGTAATAGGTTCTACCTCATCAACTACTTCCCAACCCACATTTTAATGACATCCTAACCACGCAATGTTTGGGGATTGGAACTAATGCATAAAAACTGGGTGATAAAGGGGTATGATCAAAGTGTTACTTGCCTTGCTGACGATCCGCGTAACCTAGAGACTCCAAATAACACGCTTCACACTGCGGGAATTCTATCGCAAACAAACAATAAAATACATAAGCAATAAAGCAAAGAAGCACGAGTAAAACTTCAAATAAGAAGATCTAACCAGAAAGTTCAACTTAAGAACTCTGGTTTGATAAAAGAATCAAATCGAACGGAGCAACGAAACTCAAACGGTGAAAGAAACAAGATCCGTTTACTAATCTGGACCTAGGTCAAATTTTACAGTAGAAAAAACTTGTGAAAGTTGGTTAAGAGGAAGGAGGGTCTCGAGACGAAGATCTAGGCGCTTGAATCGCCTGATTCCGACTAACGAGCAAAAAGATAAACTAGAACGAAAATCAGATCAGAAATCGCGATCAGAAATAATCGCGGAATAATCTGATAAAAGAAAACTGACGAACAGGCTAACGAACGAGCGTTCATTATATGTAACTAACGAGCGAAAACCGTTCGTTAAAACGAATGTACGGACAAACGTCCGCTAAAAAGAAAAACCTGGAAAAACCGGTGAACCAAAAAAAACTAGGGTTAGGGTTTTCTTTAAAATAAAAACCAGATCGGTTTTCTTTTTAAAAAAACTGGCGGCTACCTCGTCAGTCCAGCAAGGCACAACGGCGACAGCGAGGCGAGGCACGGCGGGGCGGCGACTTGGGCGGCGCTGGGGGCGGTGGTGGTGGTGGTGGCTGGGGGGGGGTATTTAAAGGGGCGAGGGGGTGGCTTAGGGGAGGGGGCGCCCGAGGAGGAGTCCGGCTCGGACTCCCCTCGGCGTCCGTGCTGCGCACGAGGCGCGCGCGAGGGAGGCGGCGGCGGAACGGGCCGGCTGGGCTTCGGCCCAGCTTGGTCCGAAAACCTTTTTTTATATAATTCCGCTGAGACTAAGAAAAATCCTAGAAAATAAAATAAAAATCGAAAAATGCCAAAACAAATTTTCTCCGTCTAAATAAAATATTTAGAACAAGATGAACATTTTCTTGGCCCTAAAATGCAATTTTGAAAACGTGCAATTTTTCTAATGCAAACAAAATTGCAATAAAATCCAAATAAAAACCAATATTGATTTTAATATTTTCCTCCAATATTTCAATTATTTTGGATAAGTCATATTATCTCCTCTCATTTATTTTAATATGAAATATTTTCGAAGAGAAAAATAATTAAAACCAAAATCCTCGTTTCAAAATTTGATGAAACCAAATTTGAAAACCGGGGAAATCCCCAACTCTCTCCGAGGGTCCTTGAGTTGCTTAGGATTTCAAGGATCGCGAGACGAAATGCAATAAGATATGATATGCAAGAATGATCTATGTATAACATTCCAAATTGAAAATTTGGGATATTACAAACCTACCCCCCTTAAGATGAATCTCGCCCTCGAGATTTGGGTTGGCTAGAAAATAGGTGTGGGTGGTCTTTGCGAAGATCATCCTCTCATTCCCAGGTGGCTTCATCGTCAGTATGGTGGCTCCACTAAACTTTGCAAAACTTAATAACCTTGCTGCGGGTGACGCGACTGGCAAACTCGAAAATCTTGACTGCCTTCTCCTCATAAGTCAAGTCATTGTCCAACTGAATCACCTCCAAGGGTACGGTATCTCTTAGCGGTATGTCGGCCATCTCAGCATGGCACTTCTTCAACTGGGAAACGTGAAACACATCGTGAACTCCTGACAGTCCTTCAGGTAACTCCAACTTGTAGGAAACTTCTCCCATCCGTTCCAAAACATGATACGGTCCTACAAATCTTGGGGCTAACTTTCCCTTAACTCCAAAACGTTTCACTGCTCACAAAGGTGATACTCGCAGATATGCTCTATCTCCAATTTCATAGGTTACCTCCTTGCATTTCGAATCTGCATAACTCTTCTGTCTGGACTAAGCTATCCTCAGTCTATCCCGAATCAGTTTAACCTTCTCCTCAGACTCTTTGATCAAGTCTGGTCCAAACAACTGTTGGTCTCCAACTTCATCCCACATCAGCGGTGTTCTGCACCTTCGGCCGTACAGGGCTTCAAACGGTGCCATTTTCAAACTGGCTTGGTAACTATTGTTGTATGAGAACTCTGCGTAAGTCAAATTGTCATCCCAACTAGATCCAAAATCTAGCGCACAGGCTCTCAACATATCCTCCAGAATCTGGTTGACTCTCTCGGTCTGTCCTTCCGTCTGCGAGTGAAATGATGATGTACTGAACTCTAATCTCGTTCCCAAAGTCTGGTGCAGCTGATGCCAAAACATTGAGGTAAAATGGGTTCCCCTATCTGATACGATGGTCCTCCGAACTCCATGCAGACGTACGATCCTAGTCATATATATCTTGTCCAACTTTGCACTGGTATAAAGTGTGCTACTTTGGTCAAACGGTCAACTAATACCCATATTGAATCATATCCTGATTTGGTCCTGGGCAATCGAGTGATAAAATCCATGCCAAGTTTATCCCACTTCCATTCGGGTATCGGCATAGGCTGTAGCAATCCTGCTGGCTTTTGATGCTCTGCCTTCACTCTCTGACATACATCACATACGGCCACATACTCGGCGATATGCTTCTTCATCCCTGTCCACTCGAAACGTTCCTTCAAATCCAAATACATCTTGGTGTTTCCAGGGTGTATCGAGTATGGTGAGTCATGAGCCTCCTAAAGTATTAACTTCCTGATCTCTATGTTATTGGGAAAATAAACACGGTCCTCAAAACATAAGGTGTCGTGTTCATCCTCACGAAAAACTTTGGTGACCTAATCTTACTTGGGGACAGGAATGGCGCTCCCACCCCCACCCCGGCGATCTCCACCCCCTTCCGGCGATCTCCACCCCTAGCCACTAAATTCTAGTTCCCTTCCAGTAGATCTCTTCGGCACATCGAGATCTACATGTTCATACTCATCTTCTGTGGGTTCCATGGAGGGTTCCACCCTTGGTTTGGACTTCTCCAAGGGTTTGGCTTTTGTGGAGAAGGTTTTTCAATCTATGGGCTTTTCGGTGCATCCCATGGAGGACTCATACATCTTCACCATGGTGGTCTCGTTTGGACGTCACAATTTTCGTCTAAATGAAGATTCTGTGGCCGCGGCTCTGGAGGCAGCTATTGGTGGTTCGGGCATTGATATCATGGTTTTTCTGGTAAAAGATAAGGTATTTGGATTTCAAGTCTCTTGCAAGGTTGTTGCCATGATCATTCTTCGTCTTCGGTCTTTTTCTTGCGATCAATTCAAATGTTACTTTCATTTGTGGAGTAACGGTGGTCCTAATTGGAGTCATGAGTTTAAGATCTGGAATTTGGAGTGTGATGCAGAGTGGATCCTTGTGAGTCCCTCAAAAAGGCGTGCTGCTCTTGGGGTTTTAGCCTTGCATTCTAAGCCATCTAAGTCCTCTTTCAAATCCGCTTGTTCAGTTGGCAAAAAGCTTTCATTTGTAGTGTTTCAGAATTATGGTGCATGCCAGGGCTATCGTTATCCAGCTATGGAAAATTGCATTCGAACTGTTGAAGATGCGGGTTATTAGATTCCTCCTCATGAGCGGGTTATTATTCGTCCTTCATTACCGGCGACTCTCCGGTGGACGTCGGCGAGGCCATCCATCTCGTTTGGTACGGTTCATGATCTTCCGCCACCCGCTGATCGCACGCCACCAATCTCGGGCGGGAATTCAGTTCCTTTGAATGAGGACGTACCGTGCCATAATGGGCCAGCCTCTGTGGCTGCTTTGGGCCTTGATCAGCCCTCGACTTCTGCTCAGTCGGGTCAGGCTAGGTCGGTTTCCTCTGGGGAGCAGCTGGATATCCCCTCATCTCAACAAGCTAGGGAGGATTTTGATAATTTAATTTTTGATATGGTCGATGAAATTTCTACGTGTCAGAAGTGCCTTAAGAAGGGTCATTTCGCCTCTGCATGTACGTCTAAGCTCTGGTGTATCTCTTGCCTCCGGTCTGGTCACGTCAAAAAAGATTGCAACAAGTTTGCTAGAATCTTGGGGCTTGTATGGCAAGCCAAACCCGTTAATGCTCCATCTTCCGAGGCGCGCTGCGGGAATATCTCTCTGACAACTCTTTTACCAAACTTGGACCTCCCTTGCACTTCCGCATTTACGCCGTCGTCCAGTTCCATCAGCCCCGGCCCCAAGACACCATCGACCTCGCCGCCTGCAACCCCTCCCCCACCTCTCCACTCGCCGTCCTTAGAGGCGGAGCTCCCGGCTCCGATGGCGAACTTTCACTTGGATCCATTGCTGTATGTGCCGGCTGGCCACCACATCGTTGATGGTGGGGAAGATCGACTACCACGTACCTTTGTGACGCCACATACCCCAATTGTGCGCCGTCATGAGGAGTTCATGCTTACAGAGGTAATGCCTATTCCTCAGCCAGATGAGATTGGTGCTGCTAGGGAAGAAGTAGTGTAGTGGTTGCAAGGGCATGGTGTTCTTGTTAGGTCAGCACAGCCTTGGATCCGTTTGGTTGGGCTCTTTGAGCTTCGGGACGCCGCTGTCAGGTTTTCTTTGCTGCAACTTCCGCCACAGCCGCTGGGTAATGACCGTTTTGTGAGATTTTATGAAGCACGATGAGGGCGAAACTTTTCGTGGAGTTCAGGGTTTTCGTCAGGGGCTGCTTATGTTTCTTGGTATTCCGTTGGATCTTCATAACACTGAATGCATCAGGGCAGCTGTGAACACTTGCAAGTTTCATCACTGGGTCAGTGAGGACCCATATCTGGTTCTTTCTATGGTATTTGCTTCATTCCCAGAGGATATCCTTGTGCCACGTGATGTGGTATTCATGGATTATGCGGCGTACGGTGGTGCTAGAGTTTCTTGGACTACGCCTCTGTATATTTTGGGTGCGAACTTCGCTGAGCAGATGCCCCAGGATGAGGATTGGATGCCCATCAATGGCAATCGGCATCCAGTTCCTGGTGTTCCTTTCCCAGAGCTGCCTCCGTTCAATCTTCCTGCTTACCCTGCCTTGGGGTGGAATGCAGTCCCACTTCCGCCGCCAGAGCCTGTGATTAATGAGGTGGCTGATGACAATTGGGGAAATTGGAATGCCAATGTGGAACCTGAACCTGCATAAGATCAAGAATCAATGGTGGTGGATCTCTCAGCCCAGCCTAGCTCTACTGCTAACCAGGATCCACCCATTGTTGTGGTGGAGGATGATCTGTCTGAAGTGCCTGTTTTGCCTTTGGTTACTGAAGATGCAGCTAACAATTGGGCCATTGTTGTCTATCAGCCTCCTGCTGTCAGGGAGGAGATTGTTCTTCCTGCGATTCCATTTGGCCCTCCTTTGCCTCTGGATATGGTTTGGAGGAGATCTTTTGAGAGCCTTCTGCAAGCTCCAGTAGCTTTCTCTGTACTCAGGCCAGTACTGCTGCAACCTCTATCGCCGGTTGTTCTGTCCAAGAGGAGTTGGGATCTGGCATTCAGTGAATCAGACCTGCCACGTCTTACCTGGAGGGAACATAAGCCAGCTAGGCCTGTTGCCAGGGCGCTTTCTGATCATGTTTATGTGCAACCTGTGCAGGTATCCTCCCCTACAACTGCGGTGGTTAAAGCTCGTAGGCCACGGAAAACCTTGGTGCCAACTCCAATTGTGGACATCGCAGTTAGGCACTGCACCAGAAGCTCGGCTCAGCGTGATGGGTTCAAGCCCACCTTCCAGGAGCTCACTCTGCAGCCCAAGAGAAAGAAGCCCAAGGCTAAGCCTTTCACGTCCCAGATGCACGATGAGCCTGCTTCTGAAGAAATTCCTCTTGCAGCTCCTATCAGTCGACTTCAAGAAGTTGGGCGAGAGCTGGAAATTGACGCTGCTCTGCTCTCTGTGGATGCACTTATGGTGGACCCACCTGCTATTGTTTCGCCTAAGCATGATGATTAGAATGTCCTTGGCATGTTGGGTTTCGCAAGCCCTTAACTTTGCTTTATCTATTTTTTTAGGCAGTACTCTACTTCATGAACTCTTGTGTGTTTTAATGTTGGGTCAGACTAGGCTATGCTCTTCTGGACATGTGGTATTGTGTGTCATGTGGTTTGTGGACTTTATCTTATGCTATAATGAGTAATATTTGTAGAAACTGGAATATTCTTTGCTGCAATGTAAGAGGTCTGAATTCTGAAGCTAGACAGAGGGCTGTTAGGCAGAAAACTGAGGAAAGCCAATGTTCAATAGCCTGTCTGCAAGAAACAAAATGCACCTCTTTTGACTCTAGGTCAATCAAATCTTTCTACCCCAAAAGATTTGACTCTTTTGTTTGCTATCCTTCTATTGGAGCTTCTGGAGGAATTATTGTGGTATGGAATTCTTCTATTTTTAGTGGCACTGTAATTGAAGTGCAGTAGTTTGCTGTGGTTGTCCAGTTTACTTCCAGACAGAACAATGAAACTTGGACACTTGTTGCTGTTTATGGCCCTTGTCAGGGTGAAGCCAGGGACAATTTTGTTAATTAGTTATACAACCTAACTATACCTCTCAATGAGCACTGGTTGTTACTTGGCGATTTTAATTTCCTTCGGTCTATGGATAATAGAAACTTGCCTGGTGGGGACATAAATGACATGTTTATTTTCAATGAGATTATTGGTCACCTGGGCCTCCTTGAACTTCCAATCAAAGGCAGATCATACACCTGGTCCAATATGCAAGATACCCCACTTCTTGAGCAGCTGGACTGGTTCTTTACATCTATGGACTGGATTTCTGATTATCCTATGACTGAAGTTCTACCCTTGGCCAGGACTGCCTCTGATCATGTGCCTTGCTTAGTCTCCATTAAGACTTCCATTCCAAAATCAAATCTCTTTAGGTTCGAAAATTATTGGCTAGAACTAGAGGGTTTCATGGACTATGTTGAATCTTCTTGGAAACAACCCTCTCGAAAAACACATATAACTGCTAGAATTGCAGACAAATTTAAAAGTTTGAGAATGTGCCTTAAGAGGTGGCAAATGAATGTTTCCAAATTGAGATTATTGATCAGCAAATGCAATCGTGTTATTTTCCTTCTAGATGAATTGGAGGAATGGAGACCTCTTTTTATTCAGGAGAATAACTTCAGAAGAATTGTCAAAACCCATTTGGAAAAGCTTCTGCACTTGCAGTTTCTGTACTGGAAAAAGAGATGCACTATCAGGTATTTTAAGGTGGGGGAGAGAACACTAAATTCTTCCATGCTATGGCCACTAAGAGACACAGGAGGAACTCTATAGCTAGTTTGAAGCTACCTGATGGATCTGTGGTCTCTGATCACTCCCAAATGGCTGGAATTATTTGGAGTTGCTTTAAGAATAGAATGGGCACCTCTAGAGGGATTGTGATGGGTTTTGATTTACCCTCACTTATTTCACCTGTGGCTGGCCTTGAGGTGCTCACTAAGCCTTTTGAAAAGGAGCAAATGGACAATGTGGTTAAGCATATGCCTGTGGATAAAGCACCTAGTCCTGATGGTTTCAATGGCCTATTTTTAAAAAAATGCTGGCACCTAATTTCTAAGGATTTTTATGAGTTGGCACATGCTTTTCATGAAGGAACTATTGTCTTGGAGAACATCAATAGTTCTTTTATTACTCTTGTGCCCAAAAAGCTATCACCTGAGGAAGCGGGATATTATAGGCCTATTTCTCTCACTAGTATGGGGCTCAAATTTCTGTCCAAAATGGCTGCATATAGATTCCAAGAAATGATTATGCAGTGCATTCACAAAAACCAATATGGTTTCATTAAGACCAGAACAATCCAGGATTGTCTGGGTTGGACATTTGAATATTTGCACCAATGTCATCAATCAAAGAGACCCATAGTAATTCTCAAACTGGACTTTGAGAAGGCCTTTGACTCTGTTGAGCATGAAGCTATCTTTCAAATTCTAAGGTATAAGGGCTTCAATGAAAAGTGGATTCTCTGGATGAAGCAACTCCTAGCCACTGGTACTTCTTCTGTTCTTCTTAATGGGGTCCCAGGGAGGAAGTTTGTTTGTAAAAAAAGGAGTTAGGCAGGGTGACCCTGTATCTCCTCTGCTCTTTGTCATAGCTGATGATCTGTTGCAAACAGTGATTAATGATATGTTCAGGAGGGGAGTTCTTCACCTACCTATACCTTGCCATGATACAGATTACCCTGTGATCCAGTATGCTGATGATACATTGATCATCCTCCCTGCAGACAGGGTTCAGCTTCTAGCCCTGAAGGATATGTTAAAGGTGTTCTCTCAGTCCACAGGTTTGGATGTCAACTACCATAAATCATTTATTATTCCAATCAATGTTGACTCTGCTATAATGGAGGATCTGGCTGCTGCTTTTGGTTGCAAAATTGGTAAATTGCCATTTACATATCTTGGCTTACCTGTGGGGACCACAAGGCCCAAAATGGTGGACTTCATGCCATTGGTTGACTGTATGGAAAGAAGAATGACTGCCAGTTCATCTTTCCTTAACCAAGGTGAAAGGCTACAGTTCCTTAACTCTGCTCTATCTTCAATGCCAATATTCTTTTTGTGTAGTCTTGCTCTTCCAGCTGGTATTCTCAAGCAGTTGGAAAGAATCCAAAGGCAGTGTCTGTGGAGAAAGCATAGAGATGAGCCAGCCCCATCTCTTGCTGCTTGGGAACTCATTTGTAGGCCAAAAAACAAAGGAGGTCTTGGTATTCTTAATCTGGGGTTCAGAATGTGGCTCTTCTTCTCAAGCATGCCAGTAACTTCCTGAACAAACGAGATATTCCTTGGGTGTCCCTAGTTTGGGATTCATATTATTTTGAAAGAATGCCTCAAGGAACAAATGATTGTGGCTCCTTCTGGTGGAGGGATATTTGTAAAGTCATGCAGAATTTTAGGGACTGCTCCTGGGTGCAGATTAATGAAGGGGACACTGCTCTTTTTTGGTCTGATAATTGGAACCTTGGCACTGAAGTTTCTAGTTTGCAGACAAGATTCCCAAGGCTATTTTCTTTTGCCAAGGACCCCTGGGTTTCAGTTAAGGAAATTTTCAATACCCAGGATATGCACCAACTTTTCCACCTTCCCTTATCTGCTCAGGCCTTTGATGAGTTAAACTTGATTAAGGATTTGATGGATTCCCACAACAGAGACCCTAGTTCGAGGGACCTTTGGTTCTGGTAGGACTCATCCAAGATTTTCAAGCCCAAGATGTTTTACTACCACACATTTGTGTCTGAGTCCTTCAATCCTTTGCTTTGTTGCGTTTGGAAATCCTCTTGTACCCTCAAGATCAAGGTCTTTGCTTAGATGCTTATTATGGACAGGTTGAACACCAAGGATATGGTTGAGAGAAGGCACTGGCACATGGAAGATGGAGTCCATTGTAGGCTCTGCCCCTTGCTGGCTAGAGAAACCAGGGATCACTTATTCTTCAACTTCAATTTCAGTATTAGGGTCTAGAATTATCTGCAGATTGATTGGTCTGCTGGCACCTCCATGTTTGAGCTGGTTACTCAGGCAAGGAGAAGTTTTGATAAGCCTTTCTTCTCTCAAGTGGTATTCATTGCTTGCTGGAATATCTGGATCATCAGAAATGCCAAAGTGTTCGGAAATGAGACGGCTAGTTTCAATAAATGGAGGTTTGCTTTTAGGCATGATATTATCCTAATGCAGCACAGAATCAAATCTGCTTACAAGGATGACTTGCTCAAATGGATCTCTTTCCTCCCCCCTTAAGCTAGTTTTGTAAGATTCCCTTTTTATCCTTTGTACTCTGGTTACTCCTTGTAATCAAGTTGTTGTATTTGTTCTTTACTCCAATAAAGTTTTGATCTGCTATGGGGGTTTTGCCCCACAGTTCACAGTCAAAAAAAAACTTTGGCCTTTCCTTCGCTCATTTTCTCCTTTATCTCGGCAATCTCTTTGTCATCTTTCTGAGCTTCTCGAATTTTCTCCAACAATGTAGACTGTACCTCCATAGTTGCGACAAAACCTCTAGGAACAATCTCCAATCGAAGATCCCGGAGATCCTCTGCTAGCTCCTTCTGCAATCCCGTGCTCTCTAGGGTATTAGCATAACTCTTCCGGCTCAAAGCGTCTACTATGACATTGGCCTTTCCTGGATGATAGTGAAGCTTCATGTCATAATCCTTTATAAGCTCCAACCATCTTCTTTCCCTGAGGTTCACTTCCTTCTGGGTGAAAATGTACTTCAAACTCTTATGATCCGTGTACACATCACAATGATTTCCAATAAGGTAATGTCTCCAAGTCTTCAACGCATGAACTACGTCTGCTAGCTCCAAATCATGAGTGGCATAATTTAACTCGTGCGGTTTTTAGTTGTCACGAGGCATACGAAACAACTCTTCCGTCCTGCATAAGCACACTTCCAAGTCCTAAGCGAGAGGCATCGCAATACACTTGGAAATCCTTATGTATATCTGGCAATGTCAGCACTGGGGCTGTAGTCAAACATTTCTTCAGCTCCTGGAAACTTGCCTCACAATCTTCCGTCCATTTAAACTTGGTATCCTTCTTCAATAACTCCGTCATTGGCTTCGCAATCTTGGAAAAATTCTCAATGAATCTCCGATAGTATCCTGCGAGTCCAAGAAAACTACGGATCTCGCTAACTGAAGTGGGAGCCAACCATTCAATGACTGACTGAACCTTGGTGGGGTCTACTGCTATACCTTCTCCTGATATAACGTGTCCAAGGAATCCGACTTCCTTCAACCAAAACTCGCATTTGCTGAACTTGGCATACAACTGATGTTCCCTGAGTTTCTCGAGAACTAAACGCAAAAGCTCCTTGTGTTCCTCTTCATTCTTCGAATATACCATTATATCATTAATGAAAACCACAAAAAACTTATCCAAATATTCCATGAATACTTTGTTCATCATGCTCATGAAATAGGCAGGGGCGTTAGTCAGTCCAAATGACATGACCATATATTCGTATAGCCCGTACCGTGTGGTGAAGGTTGTCTTTGGTATATCCTTCTCTCGTATCTTCAACTGATGATATCCTGATCGCAGATCAATCTTCGAAAACACCTTAGCTCCTTGCAGCTGGTCAAACAGATCATTGATCATCGGTAATGGGTACTTGTTCTTAATCGTCACTTCATTCAAAGCTCGATAATAAACAACCATTCTTAGGGATTTATCTTTCTTCTCAACCAAAAGCACTGGGGCTCCCCATGGTGATGAACTTCGTCGAATGTAACCTTTCTCCAATAACTCCTTGATCTGTTTCTTAATCTCCTCCAGATCATTCGCGGGCATCCTATAGGGTCTCTTGGATATCGGCCCTGTGCCTGGCAATAGCTCAATCAAAAACTCTATATCTTGATCCGGTGGCATGCCTGGCAACACCTCTGGAAAACTATCTGGATAATCCTTTACTACAGGCACTTCTTCCTGAACAACTCCTGTGAGGGTATTTACTTGGCTACTTCTTGGCGCATGCCTAGATACATACTTGATCCTTTTTCCCTCTGGGGTGGTGAGACAAATTGACTTACTAACACAGTCAATGCTTCCTCCATACTTTGACATCCAGTCCATTCCTAATATCACATCCAATCCTTGTGACTCCAAGATAATTAGGTCGGACGAAAAAACATGGTTGCCAATGGTTAAGGATATATGGTCACACCATCGACTAGCCATATACTCTGCTCTGGCTGAGCTTACTAACAGAGGGGTCCTAAGGGTTTGGGTCGGTAGTTTAAACTTATCCACGAATTCCCTTGATATGTATGAATGCGATGCACCAATATCAAAAAGAACAAGAGCGGTAAATGACTTAACCAAAAACATTCCTATAACCGCGTCTGGCTGCTCTTCAACCTCCTCCATATTAACATGGTTCACTTGTTATTTGTTGAATGGATTGGGCTTCTTCCTAGTTCTCCCATTTCCGTTTCCATTCTTCCCTTCAGGGCACTCCATGGCATAGTGTCCAGTCTTCCTGCACTTGAAACAAGTAACGTGGCTTAGGTCTCTCTTGGTGGGTGTGGCTGGATTGGGGCGGTTCTGATTGTTGCCTACTCCATTCCCATTCCCATTCCTAGGGACAGTATGATTATGGTTACTTCCTCCATTATGGGTGTGGCCTCCATGGTTATGAACAAGTCCTCCCGAGTTCGGGGTTAGGCGAGGCTTCTACTGAGCTCCTGAGTTATACCTCCCTTGTCCATACTTCCTCTTATGGCTCTCAATCTGCTGCTGCTTCCCTTCAATCATAAGAGCCTTATCTACCAACTCCTGGTAGTTGGTGAATGTTGCCACCATCAACTGCATACTCATCTCATCATTCAGCCCTTCCATAAACTTCTCCTGCTTTGTAGCATCGGTGGCCACATCATCAGGGTCATAGCGATATAACTTGCTAAACTCATCCATGTACTGAGCCACAGTACGGTTCCGCTGGCATAAGTTGCGAAACTCACGCTTCTTCAAATTCATGGCTCCAGTTGAGACATGGGCTGTATGGAAGGATTGCTGAAATTGGTCCCATGTCACCATGGCTATAGGGTAGGTGACAGTGTAATTCTCCCACCATGATGCTGTTGGTCCATCCAACTGATGTGCGACAAAACGCACCTTCTCAGCATCAGTACATCCTGTAGTGGTTAACTCCCTTCCAATCCTGCGGAGCCAATCATCTGCTACTATAGGCTCAGTGCTACTGGAAAACACCGGTGGTTGCAACCTCAGAAAACGGGCTAAGTTTTCCACTGGTGGTGGTGGTGGTGGTGGATTGTTGTTTTTTTGTTGTTTTTGTTATTGTTGTTATTGCCTTGGTTCTGAACTAACAACTGCATTAGGGTATTCTGTTGATGGATCAACCGAGTGAGCTCCGGTGGGAAAGCAAATCCAGGGTCACGTCTCGGAGGCATCTGATGGGTTTAGAGGGGAGAGATTAGAATAGAATGAGGTCTAATGAGAAAGCACTACCCATATGCACATGAGACAAACACAATCATTTCACTCAATCAATCAAGCAAGGCATACAATCGGTCTAACTATCGCAAAAGTGCTCGAACTATGCTATTTACATGGTGGAATACTACTACTGATGTGGTGGTCTACTAAAAATATTCCTCGGTTGCAGACTCCATGATATCTGCTCCAGCTTCGTCTTCAAAGTCATCATCGCTCAGGTCGGAGTCGGTGTCCTCGATGATGATGTAGTCCTCTGGGCGAATCTCCTTGGGTTCTTCGTCTTCTTCTACTGGTGTGGGGTCTCCCGTGAATACTGCTAGCTTCATTGTTAGGTCGGCATTCTTGTCCACTAGTACGGCGATTTCCTCCTCATAATCTTCACGTGTAGCCTTGAGTTCTTCCTCCAGTTCCGCGATCCTAGTCATTGCCTTCTTCAGATCTATCATGCTTGCGCACATCTGATTCTCCTGGCGTCGAATGTTCTGGTTTAGTTCCGGGATGAAAGCTGCAATTGATCTATCCTTCCTGGTGCTGATCATCTCCCATTGCTCATCTCAGTGCCCACAGATCTGGTAGATAGTATCCTTAAGCTCCTTTTGGTAAACTTCTCCAATGTGTCCCAAGGTGATGTGAGCAGCCATACTCTTTCCTAAACTCCAGGTTGGTGCATCGAAGGAAAACTCTATGGGTTTAGTGACCGGCGTGAAGGTTCTTCCTGGAACTTGAACTTGAATCATCCATCGCTCCTCTTTTGGTAAAGTGGCGTTGTAGGTCCCGGTGAAGCTGGGTATTCCTATGTTCAGGTACCTAGTGACTTCCTTCAAGTGTCGTCCAAAAGGTGCTTCTTCATCCGTTTGTGCAAACTTGTTCCTTGCGTCCGCCATCCTAAAGATTAGAAAATGGAGACGAGTCAGAAATGAGGAGAGAATAGTGATCTATGGCTTTTAGCTTAGTGGTCGTGTCCTACACTCAACGTGTGCTCTGATACCATCTTGTAGCGACCCGACCTCAAACGGTCAAGTCTCTGTGCTTCAGTGTCATCCCTGGATCGGTAATGCTGACACACACAGTACTCGAGGATTTATAATAGAGTAGAAATCACACACTTATTACATCGAATGTCTCCAAAGAGAACTTATTACAATAAATATGGCTTAAGGCCATCTAATACGATAACAACGGAAGGCTTGGAAGATAAAGTGAGTCCATCAACTCCAATGGCAACGACCTAACGAACCTTACTCCTAGTCTGAAAAGTCTGCAACATAATACATTGCAGCCCGAAAATGGGTCAACACATGGAATATGCTGCAAAAGTAACACAGTAGAGCAAGAACAGAATAATGCTATCACTACATGCATATTTGGCTGGTGGAAAGCTCTATGGTTAAAGTTTTTGCGTAAAGCCAATTTTTCCCTACAACAAAGGAATATATTTTAATTTAACTATCATGGTAGTTGAAACATTATTGAGAAGGTTCCTCCAACTCAATCCCAATCAAGGTAATTATCAACCCAACAATATAAATTTTAGAGTGATGAGATACTTAAGATACTCAAGTACTAGATACTCAAGATTGTCCATAACCGGGGACACGGCTAACCATGATTAGTTCGTACACTCTACAGAGGTTTGCGCACTTTTCCCCACAAGACTCGATCGCCTCCGTTGGATTTCTCGCACTACATGGTGTTTGAGAAACGGATGACCGAGACACAGTCTTTCAGAAACATTAACTCTCTACTCCGGGCAGACCATACCAAACCTACAACCCACTACCTGCGGATCCACCTCTTGAAGAGCTTCACGTAACTTACTTAACTATGCTAGAGCCCATAATAGCTTGTGGCTGCACACAGAAGTTTCTAGCATGAATCATCTCAGTTCCCTTTGAGCCTGGGTGGCGGTCCATAGTAAGATCACACGGGTACTCTGGGATTTCCAAAAATACAAGCAACACTGGGTACTCCAGGTGCCTCAATCCACCCAGATGTGTATTTAAGTTGCCACCTTAAGTTGAACCATCAATTAACAATCTCACACCTGTCATGGATTTCACTCACCCAAACCTCGTCTACGAGCATATCATAGCAATATAAGCAACGCGTATAAGTAACTCCCAGGGGTTTAAATGTAACAGGGTAATAGGTTCTACCTCATCAACTACTTCCCAGCCCACACGTTAATGACATCCTAACCATGCAATGTTTGGGGATTGGAACTAATGCATAAAAACTGGGTGATAAAGGGGTATGATCAAAGTGTTACTTGCCTTGCTGACGATCCGCGTAACCTAGAGACTCCAAATAACACGCTTCGCACTCCGGGAATTCTATCACAAACAAACAATGGAATACATAAGCAATAAAGCAAGGAAGCACGGTAAAACTTCAAATAAGAAGATCTAACCATAAAGTTCAACTTAAGAACTCCGGTTTGATAAAAGAATCAAATCGAACAAAGCAACGAAACTCAAACGGCGAAAGAAACAAGATCCGTTTACTAATCTGTACCTAGGTCAAATTTTATAGTAGCAAAAACTTGTGCAAGTTGGTTAAGCAGAAAGAGGTTCTCGAGACGAAGATCTAGGCGCTTGAATCGCCTGATTCCGACTAACGAGCGAAAAGATAAACTAGAACCAAAATCGGATCAGAAATCGTGATCAGAAATAATCGCGGAATAATCCGATAAAAGAAAACTGACGAACATGCTAACGAACGAGCGTTCGTTATCTATAACTAACGAGCGAAAACCGTTCGTTAAAACAAACGTACGGACGAACGTCCACTAAAAAGAAAAATCGGGAAAAACCGGCGAACCGAAAAAAAACTAGGGTTAGGGTTTTCTTTCAAATAAAAACCAGATCGGTTTTCTTTTTTAAAAAAGCCGGCGGCTACCTTGTCGTCTGGCGAGGTACGGCGGCGACGGTGAAGCGAGGCGCGGCGGGGCGGCGGCTTGGGCGGTGTTGGCGGGTGGTGGTGGTGGTGGTGGCGGGGGGCGCTATTTAAAGGGGCGAGGGCGAGGGGGCGCCCGGGGAGGAGTGTGGCTCGGACTCCCCTCGGCGTCCGTGCTGCGAACGGCGGCGCGCGTGAGGGAGACGACGGCGGAACGAGCCGGTTGGGCTACGACCCAGCTTGGTCCGAAAACCTTTTTTTATAATTCCGCCGAAACTAAGAAAAATCCTAGAAAATAAAATAAAAACCTAAAAATGCCAAAACAAATTTTCTTCGTCTAAATAAAATATTTAGAACGAGATGAACATTTTCTTGGCCCTAAAATGCAATTTCGAAAACGTGCAATTTTCTAATGCAAACAAAATTGCAATAAAATCCAAATAAAAACAAATATTGATTTTAATATTTTTCCTCCAATATTTCAATTATTTTGGAGAATTCATATTATCTCCTCTCATTTATTTTAGTATGAAATATTTTCGGCGAGAAAAATAATTAAAACCAAAATTCTCGTTTCAATATTTGATAAAATGAAATTTGAAAACTGGGGAAATCCCCAACTCTCTCCGAGGGTCCTTGAGTTGCTTAGGATTTCGAGGATCGCGAGACGAAATGCAATAAAATATGATATGCAAGAATGATCTATGTATAACATTCCAAATTGAAAATTTGGGATGTTACACGCATAAGGCCCAGTAGGCCCACATGCAGATACAGAGTGGTTAGGCCCGTAAGCCTGCTTTGGAGAGGAGCTCGAAGGCTCAGGCGCACCGCGCCTTATAAACAGGCGCACCACACTCTCAACTAGCAAGGTGGGACTAAACTCCCACCAGGCCGCTGTGCAAGCCATTGGTCCTGGTTGGTGCCATGAACCGGGACCAATGCCCCCCTTTGGTCCCAGTTGGTGGTACCAACCGGGACCAATGCGCCCTTTTAGTCCCGGTTGGTGCCACGAACCGGGACCAAAGGTCTCTGTTTCCCGCCCTTTGGGCTGCTGAAAAGAGGCCTTTGGTCCCGGTTGGTGTTACGAATCGGGACCAAAGGGGTACATTCGTCCCGGTTCGTGTCAAGAACCGGGACGAAAGCTTCATTTATATAAGGAACACTAGTGAAAATTTTGGTTTTCATCTTGCAGTTTGCCCCCAACAACGCGCGCGCCTCCTCGACACCGCCAGGCTGCCGGACACCGTCGCCCCGCCCCGGAGCCCACACACACGCCGTCCGTCGCCCATGTCGTCGTCTTCCATTGCCCGCGGCGTCGCCGTCCACCTCCCACTCCGTCCCCGTCGCCCGTGCCCTGCCCCCGCGCGCCGTCGTCGTCTCCCGTGTCGTTGTCGCCCACCCCCGCCGACGCCCTCGCCGCCCCCGCCGACGCCCTAGTTGCTCCCGCCATCGCCCTCGCTGGCCGGCCCTACTGTAAGCCGCCGCCGCCCTGACACTCTTTTTTTCATTTTTTTCATATATATATATATATTTATATATATGTATTTTTTCCATGTACATATACTAGTAATTTGTATAGATTATTATGTATAGTCACAGTACTAAATTATTAAATTACAGAGTAACAGTTTTCTATATGAAGAATGCATTAGGCAAAACCTTTACTTTTTTACTAAATTTTCTATTTGAACATTTCTTTAAAAAACCCAAACAATATTACTTTATTTGAACATTCCCTTATTTAGGTTAGTGCATTACATGTTAGGTTATTGTGCATTTTAGATTACTCCCTCCTTATATCTATATAGGGCCTAATGCGTTTTTGAGGTTAACTTTGACTAAATATTAGAGCAATAATATATGACATGCAACCTACACAAAGCACACCGTTAAATTCATATGTTAAAGGAGCTTTCAATGATATAATTTTCACATTGTGCATGTCATGTACTATTAATCTTTTCAATAGTCAAAGGCGGTCTTAAAAAACGCATTAGGCCCTATATAGATGGAAGGAGGGAGTAGTTGAATTAGATGTTTTTAGTAAGTGTTTAATAGATTTAGTTAGAAAAATAATAGAACTAGTTAAACTAGTTTATTTTTAGTAAGTAGTACTTTATTTTATTTATAGTAATTGCTTAGTTGAACTAGTTGATTTAATAAAACTACTTTATTTTACTATAGAAGTAGTTTATTTTTAGTAAGAAAATTAATAGAACTAGTTTATTTTTTAGTTAAAGCAATTATTCCCGCATCGACATCGACGATGCCTATCCCGCATCCTCGTCGTCGACTCGGCGGAGGAGGCCTGCTTGATCCGAGGGGCCATGTACGGGACTGGGCTCCGCCGGGCTGGTATTGGGAGGTGCTATCTTCCGGGGAGCGTAGCTTGGTGAGGAGCCAGCCCGTCGTTGACCCGAACAGGGTTTGGTGGCGGTTGCGTGGGCCAGTGACGGTGCCAAAGCTTTCGGACACCGCGGAGGTGGTATGTCACCGTGTCAGCGAGGAGGATGAGCACATCTGTCGCTACATGGTTGCGTTAGAGGGCAGGTTCGACAATACCTGGCAGGTTCTTCAGGGATCTCACTGCAGCTATGATTCTGTGATGGTTCCTTCTCTTTGGGTGTCCATCGCCCGCGCCGATACTCGTCGGCCACTATGGTTCTAACTGTATTAGCGATGCTATATGTATGATACTATTCGAGGTGTATTAGTGATAATATTCGATGATGTACGAACGTAAGAGATGATGTAGTTTTGCTTATTGAATGCATGCTAATTTTAATATTAATTTATTTTATGATTTGGTTTTGCTTATTGAATGCTCAAATAGGAAAACTACTCCTACTTTGAATGCTAAAATTGGAGAGAACTATGCAAGGCGTATGCATTTGATTAGTTGATAGCTTATAGGGTTTTAGTTGATAGCAAATTTTAGGCGCTTGATATGTCTTTTTTTAGAAAGAGAATTAAACGATATTTCGGGTTGACTTTAAGTCTGTCGAGGCTCCACCATATATGAGAGGACGAAGAATCCCGACTGTTGTCGTGGTGGTCATTTCTCTTTCTTCTCCTTGTGCTAGACTTTTGTTATGCACTAGGGGGAGGAGGAGTAACGACCATCACCGACGGTCGCAAATGTCAGAGAGAATCAGCGAGGGAGATTCTCCACCATATAGACTCGGCAGACCGATAGTCAACCCGTGATGAATAATAATGATCTATTTTAATTTTTATAGTACATATATTGAATTGTACAAGTTTAATCTTCGAATTATGAATGTAGGAAATGTCGTCATCGGACGATGACAGTCTGCTGGGGGAGTGCAGCTGGTGCAACAACGACCGAGGTTTGTGCGACAGGCCTCACCTGGACGAAGATCGGCGCTTCAACATTAAGCTCCAGGAGACCTTCGATGTTGAAATGGTATGCAATGACGAAAAGTGTTTTTTCATAATTAAGCATGACTTCAACTATTTCAACGTGTAATTTTCATCTTTTACAATTCGAGTAGCTTATCCCATGCTATGCAAGACGCTATGTCTTGGAGAGGATGGATTTTGAAGACCATGAAAATTTCAAAACAAAGAAAATTCACCTAAGGAACCATCATGATGTGGATTTTGAAGTAAATCTGTATAATTCTGAGAGCGTAAACCATTTTGGTTGCAAAAATTGGGAAGCACTTTGCAAGTTGTATGGTTTTTATGAGGGTATGCTTGTCACCATGGATCTTGGTGATCCTGACATCGACCAAGACAATATAGACATTTGGGTCCTTATTGATATGCTTCCAATTCTACCGCTATGTGAGTTTCTCAAACATAGCTATTAACTAATTTATATTGTTCATTTCAAAATAGTTGACAGCTTATTTCCATTGATACCTTAATTTCATTGTTCAAACAATGTGCGGAACATGGTAGACATAACCTACTACACAGATGGCTCTGAGTTAACTTATCAGGAGAAAAATCATCTGGTGTCATTTTGTACTGATCTTGAGAATTACAATATCTATTATAAAACTCCTCCACATTATGGTCAATACGTGCCACTAGTGCACGTGTTGAACTATGGTAACATCCATGGAGATGCCATGGTAAGATTTTTTACTATTACGACATCCGTGCATCTTTTTCATAAATTCTTTTAAAACTTAACTACATTGCTAACTACGAAGTTATTACTATGTTTTCAACAGAAAATCCCGAATGATTGTGTGCCTAATTTGATGTATCAGAATGGTCGCCTTGATGTTTTGAACATATGGCCAGGTCATCCTACGAATCTCACCTGTCCATATCGGATTTCTAAAATAAGTGGAGACATAAAAATCATAGAATGGAAAAAATGTATGGAAAGTCATAAGGAGGTACTTGGAAGCAACATTGTGCGAAGCGCAAGAATTGGAGACAGGATGATCTCCATTCTCCATAATGGAGAGTCAGGGCCTATATTGTTTTATGCTATTTTACCTTAAAGAGGGTATTTAGGTCCTACCTAATACTGATGATCATGTGCTAAGAACAATTAAGTTGAGTTGGTTCGATGACTATGAGGATGATGACTGTATGACTTGTTATTAATAACGAGTAGAAGTTGTATGATGATGATTAGTAGGACTTGTTATTATGATGATGCATGATGCGAGCATGAAGAGTTTTTATATATTAGTGGGTGAAATGAACATGGATTGGATTGAATTGAAGGCAACATGTGGTGCATGTCAAAAGTAGTACTAATCCAAACTTGATCAAGTTAGGATATTAGTATTACTTTCGACATGCACCACACATGTTGCCTTCACTTCAATCTAAGCCATGTTTAGGCATAGTAGTAGCGTTGGTAAACCAAGCACGGAGATAAGAGAGAACACTTCACTCTATTAGCTAGCTAACACCCTAAATTAACCCCCAAAACCCCCTAAACCATCCTCTTAAAAAACCTCAGCTCCTGCCAGCTGCTGATGCATGGATGCCTTTTGGTCCTGGTTGGTGCTACCAACCGGGACCAAAGGCCCTCCTGCTTAGGCTCGGCGCAACGGCCACATGGAGGCCCATCTGTCCCGGTTGGTGTAAGAACCGGGACTAAAGGTATAGGGCTTTAGTAGCGACCCTTTAGTCCCAGTTCCCTAACCGGGACAAATGGGCCCTATGAACGGGGATAAATGACCCTTTTTCTACTAGTGATAAGTAAATTTATTCTCATCAATAGTAGTAGGAGCAAAGTCAACAAAATAGTTATCATGAGATACTTGATTTACATAATCAATTTGAGCATTGAAATGATGATGACATGTTTCATGGCTATCATTATTCTTTATATCATAAGTGTCATCACAATAATCATCATAGGTAGCAACTTTGTTCTCATAATAATCAATTGAAATCTCTTCCAAAATAGTGGATTCGTCATTAAATAAAGTCATGACCTCTCCAAATCCACTTTCATCAACATAATCATCATAAATAGGAGGCATACAATCATCACAATAAATTTTCTCATCAAAACTTGGGGGACTAAAAATATCATCTTCATCAAACATAGAATCCCTAAGCTTATGGCTTTGCATATCGTTAGCATCATGGATATTCAAAGAATTCATACTAACAACATTGCAAACATGCTCATCATTTATGTCAAACATTTTATTGAATTCTTCTTCTATCAATTGAGCATAATTTTCCTTTCCATCATTTTCAAGAAAGACATGATAAGATGAATAATATGAGGCCACCTCAATTCCATTTTTTGTAGTTTTCTTTTATAAACCAAACAACTGATAAAACAAGAAACTAGAAGATTCAATTGCAAGATCTAAAGATATACCTTCAAGCACTCACCTCCCAGTCAATGGCGCCAGAAAAGAGCTTGATGTCTACTACACAACTTGTTCTTATAGACTTGTGTTAGGCCTCCAAGCGTAGAGTTTTGTAGGACAGTAGCAAATTTCCCTCAAGTGGATGACCTAAGGTTTGTCAATCCGTGGAAGGCGTAGGATGAAGATGGTCTCTCTCAAACAACCCTACAACCAAATAACAAAGAGTCTCTTGTGTCCCGAACACACGAAATACAATGGTAAATTGTATAGGTGCACTAGTTCGGGGAAGAGATGGTGATACAAGTGTAGCAACGATAATAGATATTGATTCTTGTAATAGGAACAATAAAAACAACAAGATAGCAAGTAACGAAAGTGAGCACAAACGGTATTGCAGTGCTTGAGAAAGAGGCCTAGGGTCCGTACTTTCGCTAGTGTAATCTCTCAACAATGCTAATATAATTGGATCACATAGCCATCCCTCAATGTGCAATGAAGAATCACTACAAAGTTCCTATCTAGTGGAGAACATAAGAAGAAATTGTCTGTAGGATACAAAACCACCTCAAACTTATCCTTTTCGATCGGTCTATCCAATAGTTTGTACTAAAATAACAAGTTATCCTTTTTCGATTGATCTATCTAAGATTCCATACTAAAATAACACCATATGACACACATCATCCAACTCTAATGTATCACACCCAATATGCGATCCTATCCGAGAGGAACTCAAAGGTCCCACCAAGGATATAGTCGCATATTGAAACGCTTTTACAAGGTGGATATCATTACATCGTACCATTACATGATAGCTGGGGATACATACAAAGGCATACAAATGCCACAAGAATACATCAAACATCATACATAAGAACAACATACAACTACAGATGAAACACAAACAGAAACTCAAACGATATCCACCCTGCTAGCCCAGGCTGCCGACTAGGAACCTATCCCCTGAACGAAGAAGAACTCCAAAACAAGCAAACGTCGCTCTCACGTCAGATCATCGCATTACATGTACCTGCAACTGTTGTTGTAGTAATCTGTGAGCCACGAGGACTCGGTAATCCCATTACCATGGGTATCAAGACTAGCAAAGCTTAATGGGTATGGAAAGAATAAGTGGTGAGGTTGCAGCAGCACTAAGCATTGTATGATGGCTAACTTTTGAGTACAAGAGTAAGATGAGAAACTACGCAAACGGTCGCAAACTAGTAATGATCAAGAAGTGATCTTGGACTACTTACGTTCAGACATAACCCCACCGTGTTCTCTTCTCGACTCACTCGAAAAGAGATGGTCACGGTTACACACGCGGTTGGTGTATTTTAGTTCGGATCTAATGTCAAGTTCTCTACAACTGGATATTAAAAATTCCCATCTGCCACATAACTGCGGGCACGGCTCTCGAAGGATTAAACCCTGCAGGGGTGTCCTAACTTAGCCCATGACAAGCTCACGATCCATGGAGACAATCCCCCATCACGTGACAACCCGATCAAACTCGGGATCCCGGTGCATAAGACATTTCGACAATGGTAAAACAAGTACAACATGACCTCCCGACATGCTGACACCCTGATAGTAGCCACGCGTATCTCGTCTCAGGCCACGACGAGTGAGCTACGCGTACAGGTGCCAAAATACCCCAAGTTGCCCCGGGGCGGCCCCGCATAGTGCTCTAGTTTGGATCAGCACCAACAACACTGGCCCCCCTATATTATGTGGAATTAAGAATCCTCGGGTTCATGACACCCTATGCAAATTAATTATTTAGTTCAATATTATTATGTTGGCAAATGTTAAAACCAATGTTGGGCCTTGCTGGAAGAGTTTTATTCAAAGCAAACTGTCAAGGGGGGCCCATGAACCCCGACCGTGTTAGGAACACAAAAATCAAGAAACATAACACCGGTATGATGGACACGAGGGCGACAAGAGTGGAAAAAGCACCCAGCAAAAGGCTAAGCCTTCCACCCTTTACCAAGTATATAGATGCATTAATTAAATAAGAGATATTGTGATATCCCAAGATATCCATGACATCCATGTCCCAACATGGAATAACCTGCAACTAGCAACACTATAAGAGGGGCTGAGAAAAGGTTAGAGGCTGTTTCATGGCATATAGGGAGGCTTGTTAACAAGTGGTCGGTAGCGCGACATAGCGATAGCATCGAGACAACTAGCATAGCAAAGATAGTAGTGAGATCCAGGGTAAAGGTCATCTTGCGTGAGATCCCACTAGGAAGAAGACCATGTCCATGAAGAAGAGAACCAAGATAGTCGAACGAATCCTCACGATCGCAACGAAACAGGAACTATCGAGAAGAAGCACAACCGGAAAGAAGCAAACAACATGGTAAACAGGCAACACAAAAACATGACATGATTCTTAACCAAGTATGATGCATGACAAGGCTACATGATACTACTCATGGCAAGAGAGGATGCATACGAGAACATCACATCAAAACAAGTTTAAATGAGGCCGGAAACAACATATAACAATTCCGGTAAGTCCTCATATGCGAATTTCGAAATTGGTGCAGATCTGAATAACACATTATGTTGAAGTTGTTAAACATCAAGTTTAAGTGCACCATGATGATCTACATGTTTTTATAGTCAAGTTACATATAAAATTCATTTAATTCGGAGCTACGACCTAGAAGATATGAGCAAATCAAGTTAAACATGGAATTGATGCAAAATGCATACAAACATCAAGCAAACACACTCAAAACATGGACGCAACCAGATGATATGAATCCACGCACAAAACCAAGCAAATTTCATATAGAGCATGCTCCAAACGGAGCCACGGTTCAACACATACACATGAAACAAGTTACACATGAAACAAGTTTAAAGGACAAGCTGTCCAAAACAACAACTAGCCATATTCCAAGCATCAAAACAACATGCTACAGGAACAAGACTGACACAACCATGACATGCACTTGAAGAACAGGTAACATGCTTCAAATAACATCAAGGTTCAGGTTCTTAGGCATCAAGTTTAAACCAACATGATCAATGCAACAAGCTACTTTATAACACATATTAGGACTGTGAAAAACAGGGCATACATGTGAGAAGGAATAACATGTTGACATGTTGGAGGCATGGAACGATGATGCTATAGTGTAAGAACATAGCAAGAAAAAGCATGGTATTAAAGTACAGGTTAAACATGGCAAAACATGATTACTAAGAATCTCCATATAACCCGTAGATCAATGGCATTCATCAAGATAAGATTGCAAGTTATAACAGATTCTCAGACTGAAAAACGGGGTATGGCAGAAAACAGATTCATGATGCATACTTTGAGACAAAAAAATTATATGCTACGGGAACTATTCATGGAAAAAAGAGCATGTCAAGCATGTACTAGACACACTTAACAAAACATCATTATTAAGCATGATCATTAGAGCAACAGATTTGATGATAGCTTCAAGTGAACATGGTAAGATGATATAACAAACTTAGTGAAAACTGGGCATGTTGACATTTATATTTTTAAGTAACTTGAGGGCACCAAAATAATAAGGTACATCATGTTATAATTAAAAACAAGGGTAGGGATGGATAGATCATAATATGGGCATCAAAACTTGATCAATGAACATCTCTAGATTATGCATAGATTTGATGTTAGCAACAGACAAACATGGCATCACAATATAACAGTTCAGACTTAGCATAACAGTAACAACAAGTACCCTACTTGGCAAGCTTGTGCTAGTCACCACAAGGCATATCATGATAAATGGATTACACCACTGCAAAGACGGCATTATTATCCTTCTAAAACATTTAGGCATGTTGCTCCAAAGAAAAACACACAAAATGCTATGAAAAAGACAAAATGACATGTTACAGCAGATTTCAGCAGGTTATATCACTTAGCACTTTTGCAACAATGATTCAGGCATCAAGGTGAATAATAACATGCATGCAAAGTACACCATCATGAAGAGCATCCGGAGATGAACAATTCGACATATCATACACTCCAATCGGAGCAACACGCACAAAGTTATGAGCCACAGAAGATGCACACATGAGCTGAAAAACTTAGGGACTTAGGGAAAGCAACAACCTCACAGAGGCTAGGTCGAACGTGTCCGGGTCACGATGGTTGACTTCGGCGAGGTGGCCAGCGAAGATGGCCCCGGACGGGTGCGCGTGGCAGTTCCGGGCCGGATCTCGCCGGATCCAGCCGAATCCCGGCGAGGGGCGGCGTGGGGAGGCGTGAGGAGTCAGTGGAGGCGGACGACGACGAGGTCCAGGTTGCCGGCGGTGAGGTCGGTGGCGACGGGGCGGTGCTAGCGGCTGGCACCGGGAGGCGGCAGCGGCGCGGCACCGGTGGCGAACAGCGGCGGCGCGAGGTGGCGCCGCGGGAGGCCGAGGCGACGGACGGCGGCGGCTCCGGGGCGACGCGGGCGGCGCTCGGGCCCTGGATGGCCTTGTGCAGGCCCCGCACGGGCCCGGCCGGCTGCGGCGGCTGGAGGTGGGAGAAGCTGCGGGTTAGCATGAATTTGAAAGCAGACTAGGGTTAGGGTAGGTTTTCTCTCAGATTTGGACGAGGGAGGTGTTTAAATAGGTAGAGGGGGCTAGGAGAGGAGCTTTTCAGTGCGGTTTTCGCCCACACGATCGTGATCTAATGGCGAAGAGCATGGAGGCGAGTTTGATGGCTAGTGGGCTCCTATGGAGAGGTGTTGGGCTGCAAAGAGAAGGACGGCTTCGGTCCGGTTCGTCTCGGAGTACCGAAACGCCCGACGGTTAATGGGTTAACCGTTGGGGCATCAAAAGACCTCGAAATGGAACGAAATTTGACAGGCGGTCTACAAGTGATACAACAAGACCGCTCGTAAACTCTCGGCCCATTCCGAGAATGTTTTTCTCCCACTCATAAACAAGATTTCAGAGGTGCGGCGGGTGCGTGTGTGAGTGTCAGATTCCAAAACGGACAACAGAGAAAAATGCCGAACATGACCGGATGCAAGAGTTGAACACGAATGCAAATTCAATGCACATGATGACATGTCAAAGTGCAACACGCAAGCGAATGACATGGTAATGACGGCGAATAACTGGAAGACATTTGGCGCATCGGTCTCAGGGCGTTAGATAATGTCACCTAGATACTCCAATGTCACCGCGAGTATTCGTGAGTTGATTATACGATATGCATCAAACAATTTCAGATTCATAATACTCAATCCAACACAATGAATCTCAAAGAGTGCCCCAAGATTTCTACTGGAGAAACAAAGATGAGAACGTGCATCAACCCCTATGAATAGATTGCCCAAATGTCACCTCGGGAATCCGCGAGTTGAGTGCCAAAACACACATCAAGTGAATCAATGTGATACCCCATTGTCAGCACAGGTATTCATAGCGAGACATACATCAAGCATTCTCAAATCATCCACAAAAGTATTCAATCCGATAAGAACGAAATCTCAAAGGGAAAACTCAATTCATCACAACAAGATAGAAAGGGGAAAACACCATATGATCCACTATATTAACAAAGCTCGCGATACATCAAGATCGTGCCAACTCAAGAACACGAGAGAGAGAGAGAGATTAAACACATAGCTACTGGTTATTCTTTCCAATTGATCTATCAAGAGTTCGTACTAAAATAATACTAAGTTATTCTTTCCGATCGATCTATCAAGAGTTCGTACTAAAATAACACCAAAGCAAATTCAGATTCATAATACTCAATCCAACACAAAGAACCTCAAAGAGTGCCCCAATATTTCTACCAGAGAAACAAAAGACGAGAACGTGCATCAACCCCTATGCATAGACGAGAACGTGCAGGGTGCTGGAACAAGGTCTAGATTGGTTTTTCGTGGCTACAGAGGCTTGCGGCGGCGGAACTTCTGATCTAGGGTTATTTCTTGGGGTTTCTGTATTTATAGGATTTTTTGGTGATGGTTTCACGCGAAGATGGGACTTGAGGTGACCACAAACTACCTGCACACGGGCAAGGGCTCAGGCGCGCTGTGGTGGGTTGTTGTAACGACCCGAGACCGACGCTCCAGATGCCTTCCAGTTATTTCGTTGCCGCCGTGTGTTTTATTTGCTTGTTGCATTTCATCATGTCATCATGAGCATTGCATCGACATGTTTTCACAAAACTTGCATCCGTTTGTAGTGCCGCTTCTCGTTTCGTCTTGGTGTTCTTTCTCATACCGACCAGGTTTTGCTTCCCTCTTGTATGGCCGCATAACCTCTCCGCACAACCCACACTCTTTGCTGCCTTGTCCGAAAACCTCTCCTGAACCTGAACTTGGCTCTCGTGACCAATGGGTTCGGATCATCCCCAAATATCCCTAAAATATCTTCGGTCCTTTGTTAGACTCTCCTAGCCTATTTTTCTCGGACCGTCCGATGTCGATCGGAGGGCCCGTATAGCCCCTACCCTAATCCCACTGCTATACAAACCAGCCTACCCTAACACTACTCTACCCAATCCCATCCACGCCGCTGCCGCTCTCTTTCTTCCCCTCGGGATCCATCCCCACCAACCACAGCCTCCGACCAGATCCCCGTTTCTTCGCGCAGCTTCCCGAGCATCACGATCCCGAGTGGATCGAGAGCTTCGCCTCCAAGCCCCGCCACCTCCAGCTGATCTCCAGTGCGCCCTAGCTCCACCTCGTGTGCACGCCTCCTCATGCCCGAGCCGAGCTCCTCGATCCACCCTCGCGCTTGTCCTTCCTTTGCCTCTACCTCGTCAGCCTTGACCCCGCGCCACAGGCACATATCCGGCCAGCCACCAGCGACAACCAACACCACCAGGCTGTGCCCCTGTTTCCTTCTCTCTCCCTCGAGTTCTCTCTCTCTGGTTCCTCAAATTCCCTTTCTTCTCTCTATTCCACATGACGCCATGGATGCAACAGCTCGACCCCGCCGTGGCCTCGACTCCTCCGCTCCAGTCGTCGTCGCCGGAACGCCACCATAGAGCCAAGGCCGAGCCCCATGGCGCCCGTCATCAGCGACCCAAGCGCGCTTGAGATGCCCTTCCTCCAGCTGGCCTCCTTCGAGCGCTGCCCCTTGCCAACCTCCTCTGCCCGCCGCCCCTCTCGGTAGGATCTCCTCCTCCGGCCTCTCCATTTTCTTTTCGCTCTCTGCTCCTAGTTGCTTCTGACAGTCGCCGCCGTTGTCACCTTGTGTTGTAGAAGCCCGCCAATCTCCTCGGCTCTAGTCACCCTCGCCGGAGAGCACCACCGCTGCGCTGACTCTGCTTCACCTGAGCTGCAGGGTCCTCTTTCTGCTTCGCTCCATGCTAAGTCCCGCTTCCGTTGACAGTCTCGTTGCTCGATCTGGTCGAGTCATCGACCACGATGCAGCAGGCCCAGCGCGTCTCGAGGCCCAACTCCAACACACTGCACACTCCGGCCCAGCCCCTGCACCAGCGGATCTTAGCCCATGGTGAGTGCCGAGTCCGCCCAGATTCAGCCTGATGACGTTTTTTCAGGATCTGCGAATTTCTCAGTATTCCAGGAATTACTGTTTTGCAAAAAAAAACCTAGTGTTCATGCTTCTAATAACTAACTAGCCGTGCATCATATGTAAAATTCTTAGAATTTCATCTATTTTCACAGTTAAATATGTAAAATGCTTAGAATTTCATCTAGTTTCACAGTTGGATATCGTGAAACTAGATGAAATTCTAAGCATTTTACATATTTAAATCATTTACATATGATGCATGGTTAATTAGTTATTAGATGCATGAACACAAGGGGTTTTTATGCAAAACAGTAATTCCTAGAACATGGAGAAATTTTGCAGATCCTGAGAAAAATGTCATCGGGCTGAATCTGGGTGGACTGGGCGCTCACTATGGGCCAAGGCCCGCTAGTGCAGAGGCTGGGCCGGGGTGTGCAGTGTGTTGTAGCTGGGCCTGTTGCGTCGTGGTCGACGACTCGACCAGATCGAGCGAGGAGACTATCAACGGAAGCCGGACTTGGTGCGGGGCAAAGCAAAAAGAGGACCCCGCAGTTCGGGTGAAGCAGAGTCACTGGCGGCGGGGTGCTCTCCGGCGAGGGTGACTAGAACTGAGGTGATTAGCGGGCTCCTACAACACAAGGTGACAGCGGCGGCGACTATCAGAAGCAACTAGGAGCAGAGAGCGAAAAGAAAATGGAGAGGCCGGAGGAGGAGGTTCGACCGAGAGGGGCGGCGTGCAGAGGAGGTTGGCAAGGGGCGGCGCTCGAATGAGGCCAGCTGGAGGAAGGGCTTCTCAGGCGCGCTTGGGGTCTTCGACGATGGGCGCCATGGGGCTCGACCGCGGTTCTATGGTGGCGTTCCGGCGACGACGACTGGAGCAAAGGAGTCTAGGCCACGGTGGGGTCGAGATGTTGCATCCATGGCGTCCTGTGGAATAAAGAGAAGAAAGGGAATGTGAGGAACCAGAGAGAGAACTCAAGGGAGAGAGAAGGAAACAGGGGCATGGCCTGGTGGTGCTGGTTGCTGGCCGAAGATGTGTCTGTGGCGCAGGGTCAAGACTGACGAGGTCGAGGCAAAGGAAAGTTGGGAGCGAGGGTGGATCAAGGAGCTCGACTCCTTGACGAGCGAAGGCTCGGGCACGAGGAGACGTGCACATGAGGTGGAGCTCGGGTGCACTGGAGATCAGCCGGAGGTGGCGGGGGTTGGAGGCGAAGCGCTCGATCCACCTGGGATCGAGATGCTCGGGCGGCTGCGCGGAAAAACGGGGATATGGTCGGAGGCTGTGGTTGGTGGGGATGGATCCCAAGGGGAAGAAAGAGAGCGGCAGCGGTGCGGATGGGATTGGTTAGTCTAGGGTTAGGGTAGGCTGGTTTATATAGCAGTGGGATTAGGGTAGGGGCTACACCGGCCCTCCGATCGTAATCAGACGGTCCGAGAAAAATAGGCTAGGAGAGTCTAACAAAGAAGCGAAGATATTTTAGGGATGTTTGGGGATGATCCATACCCATTGTTCATGACAGCCCGGTTCAGGTTCAGGAGAGGTTTTCGGACAAGGCAGCAAAGAGTGTGGGTTGTGCGGAGAGGTTATGCAGCCATACAAGAGGGAAGCAAAGCCTGGTCGGTCTAAGAAAGAACACCGAGACGAAAGGAGAAGCGGGACTACGAACGTATGCAAGTTTTATGTAAACATGCAGATGCAATGCTCATGATGACATGATGAAATGCAACAAGCAAATAAAACACACGGCGGCAACGAAATAACTGGAAGGCATCTGGAGCATCGGTCTCGGGTCCTTACAGTTGTGCTCACCTCCTTCACCTTCTGGTTATCCCATGAAGCTTCTAGTGCCTCTTTTGTTCCAAAAAATCGTCAAATTTTTTTGTTGCATTTGGATAACTTTTATTTCTGAACCAAAAACAACACCACGGTAGTTCTGCTGAAAACATCGTCAGTCTGGGTTAGTTCCATGCAAATCATACCAAAACCATATAAAATTGTTGTGAACATGGCATGAATACTTCATAAATTGTAGATACGTTGGAGACGTATCAGCATCCCCAAACTTAATTCCTACTCGTCCTCGAGTAGGTGAATGATAAAAGAAGTAATTTATGAAGTGTGAATGCTAGCATAGTGCATAGGTTTGATCAATGATAATTTCAATCACTTTTCCTAGCATCATAACAACAACTCTTTCTCATAAAACTCATCATGATAAAGTGGCAATTCAAAGCGGAATTTTTTTTGTGGAATGCTACTTGTCATACTCATCATATACTCTTTCTTTTGTATCATGGACATTTGGACTTGAATGATTGAAAGCAATAGACTATAATTTGACATGAATACATGAATAGTCAAGCATACTAACAAGCAACCATGTCTTTCAAAATATCAATGCTAAAGAAAGCTATCCCTAGCCCATTATGCTCAATCATTGATCCATTCATGAAACACACTCAAATATAAGCTACATCCAATGCACAAGTACGACAATAGTGCTCCCTAGTTGGTGCTTTATAAGATAAGATGGATACTCAAATAAAAATAAAAATTGCGTAAAGTAAATAGATAGGCCCTTCACAGAGGGAAGCAAAGATTTGTAGAGTTGCCAGAGCTCAAAGCTTAAATTGAGAGATAAAATATTTTGAGAGGCATACTTTTCCCGTCAATGAAAACGACCAAGAATTCCCAACACTTTCCATGCTAGATATATCATAGGTGGTTTACAAACATAACATAAAGTTTATTCCTTTTTCCACCATACTTTCACACGCCACGATTAGCCGTATCCACGGGTGCTGTCCATACCAATACTTTCCAAGGAATTTAATATTTGACAACATAAAGTAAATTTCTTTTTCATTTCGGGACTGGGCATCCGTATTACCACCGTACTATTGTGCAATGACAAGTGAATAAACACTCATCTTGAGAATAACACATCTAGCATGGAAAATATTAGCCACCCCTTGTCGCTTCATGAGCGGTACAAGCACGCAAAAAGGAAATTCATTTTGAAAATTAAAGATGGCACATACAAATTTACTTAGAACAACACAGAAATACTGCATATAGGTAGGTAATGTGGAGTCATGTGGCAAGACTGGGTTTAAGGATTTTGGATGCGCAAATAGTATTCCCACTTAGTACAAATGGATGCTAGCAAATAGATTGAGAAACAACCAACGAAGAAACAAAAACGATCATAAACGAGCATTAAACATAACTAACCACGAGTAATAAACCACAAGTAGGATGTAACTTCATTGCATAACTATTGACTTTCATGCTTGCATAGGGAATCACAAACCTTAACACCAATATTCTTACTAAAGCATAATTACTCACCAACATGAGTCACATATTATTATCTCCATATCTCAAAACTATTGCAAGGAATCAAACTTATCATATCCAATGATCTACATGAAAGTTTTTATTATATCCCTCTTGAATATCCATCACTTTGGGACTAAATTTATATATTACCATTGCTACTAACAAGCTCTCAAATAAATTTAAGTGAAGCATGAGAGCAAATGAGAAACTACTCCAAAAAGATATAAGTGAAGATCAAATGAGTAGTTAAGTAAATAGGTCGCTATGTGATGACTCTCTCTTATTAAAAAGTTTCAGATATAAGTATTTATTAAAACAACAAGCAAAACAAAATAAAATGAAAATCTAAGAATAGCACACATCATGTGTAGATGCAAGAACTTAGGCTCAACCGGTACTAACCGATAATTGTTGAAGAAGAAAGGTGGGATGCCTACCGGGGCATCCCCAAGCTTAGATGCTTGATACTTGTTGAAATATTAATTTGGGATGCCCAAGCTTGAGCTTTTGTGTCTCCTTAATTCCTTTTATATCACTGTTTCCCTAAATATTAAGAACTTCATCCACACAAAACTCAAAAAGAACTCGTGTATAAATCAATGCAAAAACCTTATGATTCTCTACTATAGCAAATCACTAAAATTATTATTCAACATTGCATACTAAATGCCTATGCATATTTAATAATCCTATCCTCAAATAGAATCATTAAATAAGCAAACATATGCAAACATAACAACAATCTGCCAAAACAGGATAATCTGTAAAGGAAGCAAGAATTCAACTCCAAAAATTCTGAAAATTTACCACATTGTATTAAATTTATCATAGCTTATTGTGTAAAAAAAATCCAACATTTTATCACATTCTGACTTCTTTTTTCAAGAATTCATGCACTAGCATGCAACTTTCCGTTTTCAAACAGCCACATATAGACTTGTAAAATAAGCATGGCAAAGGCTATACTTGACATTTTTATTGAAATGAAAGATGCAAAACATTATTCTAAATAATAGCAAGCAAATCCTAACAAAATATAATGACGCTCTGATAACCCACAAGTATAAGGGATCAATTGTAGCCTTTCTCGATAAGTAAGTGTGTCGAACCCAACAAGGAGCTAAAGGTAGAACAAATATTCCCTCAAGTTCTATCGACCACCGATACAACTCTACGCACACTTAACGTTCGCTTTACCGAGAACAAATATGAAACTAGAAGTACTTTTTAGGTGTAATGGGATAGGTTTGCAAGATAATAAAGAACATGTAAATAAAAGCTAGGGGCTGTTTAGATAAAGAAACAATTAAGTTAGTTTTAGTAGAGAGCTTTTTGTCATAAGAAAGTTATTTGTCCCTAGGCAATCGATAACTCGACCGGTAATCATTATTGCAATTTATATGAGAGGCATAAGATGACATACTACCTCTACTTGGATCATATGCACTTATGATTGGAACTCTAGCAAGCATCCGCAACTACTAAAAATCATTAAGGTAAAACCCAACCATAGCATTAAAGTATCAAGTCCTCTTTACTCCCATACACAAATAACCTACTTACTCTGTGCTTTTTTCACTCGCGCCACCCACTGTCGGGGTACACAAACCAAAGAAGCAGCTCTTCGAGAGATCAAAGAGCAGATCAAGAAGACCAAGACAAACCAAGACATCAAGATGTCACCTTGCGAAAGCCTCCCTTGCCAGGTAGGAGAGCCTGGCCGGGTCGAGGCCGCCCCAAGGACAAGTCCAAGATTTTCCCGGCAGGTTTGTAGGGTCCGCCAAGGGTAAATCTCCCCGCCAAGGCGCCACCGCTCCATCGCACCACGACGCAAATCAGTTATTAGTGCGGTGTCGAGCCCCCAAGTGATTAAGTGGCTTCCACTGAGCATGTGGCAACCATTTGGATGATAGATTACCTTCATATGACACTCGTCCAGAGGTGTGTCAAGCTGATAAGTAGAAGATGATTAAGCGGCACGGCAGGCTTTCCAGGCTGCATCCTCAGCATGACACCTGGTAGTGCATTTAATGCACTTTGTCCTAACCGCCAGAGTTTGGTATGATAGCACTATTAGTTATCTAATCACTAGATAAAGACAGGTTTTCCACTTTGGTTACCCCTTGAGCTATAAAGGAGGCCCAAGGCAACCTAGAGAAGCATGCGGACCTTTGCATACTTGTACGTGTTGGGGAACATAGCATGCAATTTCAAAAAAATTCCTACGTTCACGCAAGATCTATGTAGGAGATGCATAGCAACGAGAGGGGGAGAGTGTGTCCACGTACCCTCGTAGACCGAAAGCGGAAGCGTTAATTTAACGCGGTTGATGTAGTCGAACGTCTTCTCGATTCAACCGATCAAGTACCAAACGCACGGCACCTCCGAGTTCTGCACACGTTCAGCTTGATGACGTCCCTCGAACTCTTGATCTAGCAAAGTGTCGAGGGAGAGTTCCGTCAGCACGGCGGCGTGGTGACGGTGATGATGAAGTGATCCACGCAGGGCTTCGCCTAAGCACTACGTGAATATGACCGGAGGCATAAACTGTGGAGGGGGGCGCCGCACACGGCTAACAATGTTTGTTGTGTATTCTAGGCGCCCCTCCCCACATATATATAGGTGGGAGGGGGAGGGGGGCAGCCATGGGGCGCCCCAAGTAGGAGGAATCCTACTTGGGGGCCTCCTCCAATTCGGCCTCCCCCTTTCCTTATCTCCGGAGGGGGGAAGGAAAGAGGGGAGAGGGGAAAGGAAGGGGATTCCCTCTATTTCCTTTACTCCTCCCCTTTTCCTTTCTCCACTTAGGCCGGCCCATATGGGGGCGCATGCTACCTCTTGAGCACTGCGTTGCTTTTCCCTTGAAGAGGAAAGGTTGATGCAGCAAAGTAGCGTAAGTATTTCCCTCAGTTTTTGAGAACCAAGGTATCAATCCAGTAGGAGATCATGCTCAAGTCCCACGCACCAACACAAGCAAATAAGAACCTCGCAACCAACGCGATAAAGGGGTTGTCAAGCCCTTCATGGTCACTTACGAGAGTGAGATCTGATAGATATGATAATATAATATTTTTGGTATGTTTATGATAAAGAGAAATAAAGATGCAAAGTAAAATAAACACCAAAGGAAATAACTAAGTGTTGGAAGATTAATATGATGGAAGATAGACCCGGGGGCCCTAGGTTTCACTAGTGGATTCTCTTAAGAGCATAAGTATTGCGGTGGGTAAATGAATTACTGTCGAGCAATTGATAGAATTGAGCATGGTTATGATAATATCTAGGTATGATCATGTATATAGGCATCACGTCCGACACAAGTAGACCGAAACGATTCTACATCTACTACTATTACTCCACACATCGACCGCTATCCAGCATGCATCTAGAGTATTAAGTTCATAAGAACAGAGTAATGCTTTAAGGAAGATGACATGATGTAGAGGGATAAACTCATGCAATATGATATAAACCCCATATTTTTATGCTTGATGGCAACAACACAATATGTGTCGGTTCCCTTTCTGTCACTGGGATCGAGCACCGCAAGATTGAACCCAAAGCTAAGCACTTCTCCCATTGCAAGAAAGATCAATCTAGCAGGCCAAACCAAACTGATAATTCGAAGAGACTTGCAAAGATAAACCAATCATACATAAAAGAATTCAGAGGGGAATCAAATATTGTTCATAGATAATCTGGATCATAAACCCACAATTAATCGGATCTCGACAAACACACCGCAAAAGAAGATTACATCGAATAGATCTCCAAGAAAATCGAGGAGAACTTTGTATTGAGATCCGAAGAGAGAGAAGAAGCCATCTAGATAATAACTATGGACCCGTAGGTCTGAAGTAAACTACTCACACATCACCGGAGATGCCATGGAGTTGATGTAGTGGCCCTCAGTGATCAATGCCCCCTCCGGCGGAGCTCCGGAAAAGGCCCCGAGATGGGATCTCTTGAGTATAGAAGGTTGCGGCGGTGGAATTAGGTTTTCGTGGTGCTCCTGGATGTTTGGGGGGTACGTGGATATATATAGGAGGAAGAAGTACGTCAGTGGAGCAATGGAGGGCCCACGAGGGTGGAGGGCGCGCCCAGGGGGTAGGTGTTGGGTTTCGTAGTAATTTCAAAAAATTTCCTACGCACACGCAAGATCATGGTGATGCATAGCAACGAGAGGGGAGAGTGTGATCTACGTACCCTTGTAGATCGACAGCGGAAGCGTTGTGACAACGCGGTTGATGTAGTCGTACGTCTTCACGATCCGACCGATCCAAGCACCGTTACTCCGGCACCTCCGAGTTCTTGGCACACGTTCAGCTCGATGACGATCCCCGGGCTCCGATCCAGCAAAGCGTCGGGGAGGAGTTCCATCAGCACGAAGGCGTGGTGACGATCTTGATGTTCTACCGTCGCAGGGCTTCGCCTAAGCACCGCTACAATATGACCGAGGTGGAATATGGTGGAGGGGGGCACCGCACATGGCTAAGGAACGATCACGAGGATCAACTTGTGTCTATGGGGTGCCCCCTGCCTCAGTATATAAAGGATGGAGGAGGAGAAGGCCGGCCAAGGCTATTGGTGCAGCCAGGATGGGAGTCCTACTAGGATTCCAAGTCCTAGTAGGAGTCCATCAAGAGGGGAGGAAGGGAGAAGGAAGTGGAGGAGAAGGAAAGGTGGCCGGCCCCCTTTTCCCTAGTCCAATTCGGACCAAAGGGGAGGGGGGCGCAGCAGCCCCTTGGCCCTTTCTCCTCTTCCCACTAAAGCCCATCAAGGCCCATTGCTTCTCCCGTAACTACCCGGTACTCCGAAAAATACCCAAATCACTCGGAACCTTTCCGATGTCCGAATATAGTCGTCCAATATATCGATTTTTACGTCTCGACCATTTTGAGACTCCTCGTCATGTCCCTGATCTCATCCGGGACTCCGAACTCCTTCGGTACATCAAAAACTCATAAACTCATAATATAACTGTCATCGAAACCTTAAGCGTGCGGACCCTACGGTTCGAGAACAATGTAGACATGGCCGAGACACGTCTCCGGTCAATAACCAATAGCGGGACCTGGATGCCCATATTGGCTCCTACATATTCTACGAAGATTTTTATCGGTCAGACCGCATAACAACATAAGTTGTTCCCTTTGTCATTGGTATGTTACTTGCCCGAGATTCGATCATCGGTATCCAATACCTAGTTCAATCTCGTTACCGGCAAGTCTCTTTACTCGTTCCGTAATACATCATCTCACAACTAACATATTAGTTGTAATGCTTGCAAGGCTTATGTGATGTGCATTACCGAGAGGGCCCAGAGATACCTCTCCGACAATCGGAGTGACAAATCCTAATCTCGAAATACGCCAACCCAACATCTACCTTTGGAGACACCTTTAATGCCCCTTTATAATCACCCAGTTACGGTGTGACGTTTGGTAGCACCCAAAGTGTTCCTCCGGCAAACGGGATTTGCATAATCTCATAGTCATAGGAACATGTATAAGTCATGAAGAAATCAATAGCAACATACTAAACGATCGGGTGCTAAGCTAATGGAATGGGTCATGTCAATCAGATCATTCAACTAATGATGTGATCTCGTTAATCAAATAACAACTCTTTTGTCCATGGTTAGGAAACATAACCATCTTTGATTAACGAGCTAGTCAAGTAGAGGCATACTAGTGACACTCTGTTTGTCTATGTATTCACACATGTATTATGTTTCCGGTTAATACAATTCTAGCATGAATAATAAACATTTATCATGATATAAGGAAATAAATAATAACTTTATTATTGCCTCTAGGGCATATTTCCTTCAGTCTCCCACTTGCACTAGAGTCAATAATCTAGATCACATCATCATGTGATTAACATCGATAGTTCACATCATCATGTGATTAACACCCATAGTTCACATCGCCATGTGATAAACACCCAAAGGGTTTACTAGAGTCAATAATCTAGTTCACATAGCTATGTGATTAACACCCAAAGAGTACTAAGGTGTGATCATGTTTTGCTTGTGAGATAATTTTAGTCAACGGGTCTGTCACATTCAGATCCATAAGTATTTTGCGAATTTCTATGTCAACAATGCTCTGCACGGAGCTACTCTAGCTTATTGCTCCCACTTTCAATATGTATCTAGATCGAGACTTAGAGTCATCCAGATCTGTGTCAAAACTTGCATCGACGTAACTTTTTACGACGAACCTTTTTGTCACCTCCATAATTGAGAAATATTTCCTTATTCCACTAAGGATAATTTTGACCGCTGTCCATTGATCTACTCTTAGATCACTATTGTACTTTCTTTGACTGTTCCATTTTGAACTACTTCAAAATCTTGTCAAGGTATGTACTCATTGAAAAACTTATCAAGCGTCTTGATCTATCTCTATAGATCTTGATACTCAATATGTAAGCAGCTTTACCGAGGTCTTTCTTTGAAAAACTTCTTTAAAAACACTCCTTTATGCTTTGCAGATTAATTCTACATTATTTCTGATCAACAATATGTCATACATATATACTTATCAGAAATGATGTAGTGCTCCCACTCACTTTCTTGTAAATACAAGCTTCACCGCAAGTCTGTATAAAACTTATATGCTTTGATCAACTTATCAAAGCGTATATTCCAACTCCGAGATGCTTGCACCAGTACATAGATGGATCGCTGGAGCTTGCATATTTTGTTAGCACCTTTAGGATTGACAAAACCTTCTGGTTGTATCATATACAACTCTTCTTTAATAAATCTATTAAGGAATGCAGTTTTGTTTATCCATTTGCCAGATTTCATAAAATGCGGCAATTGCTAACATGATTCGGACAGACTTAAGCATAGATATGAGTGAGAAACTCTCATCATAGTCAACACCTTGAACTTTGTCGAAAACCTTTTGCGACAATTCTAGCTTTGTAGATAGTAACACTACTATCAGCGTCCGTCTTCCTCTTGAAGATCCATTTATTTTCTATGGCTTGCCGATCATCGGGAAAATCCATCAAAGTCCATACTTTGTTCTCATACATGGATCATATCTCAGATTTCATGGCCTCAAACCATTTCGTGGAATTTGGGCTTATCATCTCTTCCTCATAGTTCGCAAGTTCGTCATGGTCTAGTAACATGACTTCCAGAACAGGATTACCGTACCACTCTAGTGCGGATCTCACTTTGGTTTACCTACAAGATTTGGTAGTAACTTGATCTGAAGTTACATGATCATCATCATTAGCTTCCTCACTAATTGGTGTAGTAGTCACAAGAACAGATTTCTGTGATGAACTATTTTCCAATAAGGGAGAAGGTACAATTACCTTATCAAGTTTTTTTTACTTTCCTCCCACTCACTTCTTTCAAGAGAAACTCCTTCTCTAGAAAGTTTCCGAATTTAGCAACAAAAGTCTTGCCTTCGGATCTGTGATAGAAGGTGTATCCAATAGTTTCCTTTGGATATCCTATGAAGATTTACTTCTCCGATTTGGGTTCGAGCTTATCATGTTGAAACTTTTTCACATAAGCATCGCAGTCCCAAACTTTAAGAAATGACAGCTTAGGTTTCTTGCCAAACCATAGTTCACACGGTGTCGTCTCAACGGATTTAGATGGTGCCCTATTTAACGTGAATGCAGCTGTCTCTAATGCATAACCCCAAAATGATAGTGGTAGATCGGTAAGAGACATCATAGATTGCACTATATCCAATAAAGTACGGTTATGACGTTCGGACACACCATTATGCTGTGGTGTTCCATGTGGCATGAGTTTGTGAAACTATTCCACATTGTTTTAATTGAAGACCAAACTCGTAACTCAAATATTTGTCTCCGTGATCAGATCGTAGAAACTTTATTTTCTTGTCACGATGATTTTCCACTTCACTCTGAAATTCTTTGAACTTTTCAAATGTTTCAGACTTATGTTTCATCAAGTAGATATACTCATATCTGCTCAAATCATCTGTGAAGATCAAAAAATAATGATACCTATCGCGAGCCTCAATATTCATCGGACCACATACATCAGTATATATGATTTCCAACAAATTTGTTGCTCGCTCCATTGTTCCGAAGAACAGAGTCTTAGTCATCTTGCCCATGAGGCATGGTTCACAAGCATCAACTGATTCATAATCAAGTGATTCAAAAAGCCCATCAGCATGGAGTTTCTTCATGCGCTTTACACCAATATGACCTAAACGGCAGTGCTACAAAAAGTTGCACTATCATTATTAACTTTGCATCTTTTGGTTTCAATATTATGATTATGTGTATCACTATGATCGAGATCCAACGAATTATTTTCATTGGGTGTGTAACCATATAAGGTTTTATTCATATAAACAGAATAACAATTTATTATCTTACTTAAATGAATAACTGTATTACAATAAACATGATCAAATCATATTCACGCTTAAGGCAAACACCAAATAACACTTATTCAGGTTCAACACTAATCCCGAAAGTATAGGGAGTGTGCGATGATGATCATATCAATCTTGGAACCACTTCCAACACACATCGTCACTTCACCCTTAACTAGTCTCTGTTTATTCTGCAACTCCCGTTTTGAGTTACTAATCTTAGCAAATGAACTAGTATCAAATACTGAGGGGTTGCTATAAACACTAGTAAAGTACACATCAATAACATGTATATCAAATATACTTATGTTCACTTTGCCATCCTTCTTATCTGCCAATCACTTGGGGTAGTTCCGCTTCCAGTGACCAGTCCCTTTGCAGTAGAAACACTTAGTCTCAGGCTTAGGACCAGACTTGGGCTTCTTCACTTGAGCAGCAACTTGCTTGCTGTTCTTCTTGAAGTTCCCCTTCTTCCCTCTGCCCTTTTCTTGAAACTAGTGGTCTTGTCTACCATCAACACTTAATGTTTTTTTTCGATTTCTACCTTAGTCAATTTCCGCATTACGAAGAGCTTGGGAATCATTTCCGTTATCCCTTGCATATCATAGTTCATCACGAAGTTCTACTAACTTGGTGATGGTGACTAGAGAATTCTGTCAATCACTATCTTATCTGGAAGATTAACTCCCACTTGATTCAAGCGATTGTAGTACTCAGACAATCTGAGCACATGCTCACTAGTTGAGCGATTCTCCTCCATCTTTTAGCTATAGAACTTGTTGGAGACTTCATATCTCTCAACTCGGGTATTTGCATGAAATATTAACTTCAACTCCTGGAACATCTCATATGCTCCATGACGTTCAAAACGTCTTTGAAGTCCCGATTCTAAGCCATTAAGCATGGTGCACTAAACTATCAAGTAGTCATCCTATTGAGCTAGCCAAACGTTCATAACGTCTGCATCTGCTCCTGCAATAGGTCCGTCACCTAGCGGTGCATCAAGGACATAATTCTTCTGTGCAGCAATGAGGATAAACCTCAGATCACGGATCCAATCCGCATCATTGCTACTAACATCTTTCAACACAATTTTTCTCTAGGAACATATCAAAATAAACATATGAAAGCAATAACGCGAGCTATTGATCTACAACATAATTTGCAAAATACTACCAGGACTAAGTTCATGATAAATTTAAGTTCAATTAATCATATTACTTAAGAACTCCCACTTAGATAGACATCCTTCTAATCCTCTAAGTGATCACGTGATCCAAATCAACTAAACCATGTCCGATCATCACGTGAGATGGAGCAGTTTCATTGGTGAACATCACTATGTTGATCATATCTACTATATGATTCACGCTCGACCTTTCGGTCTCCGTGTTCCCAGGCCATATCTGTATATGCTTAGCTCGTCAAGTATAACCTGATTATTCCGCGTGTGCAACTATTTTGCACCCATTGTATTTGAACGTAGAGCCTATCACACCCGATCATCACGTGGTGTCTCAGCACGAAGAACTTTCGCAACGGTGCATACTCAGGGAGAACACTTCTTGATAATTAGTGAGAGATCATCTTAAAATGCTACCATCAAACTAAGAAAAAATAAGATGTATAAAAGATAAACATCATATGCAATCAAAATATGTGACATGATATGGCCATCATCATCTTGCTTCTTTGATCTCCATCTCCAAAGTACTATCATGATCTATATCGTCACCGGCATGACACGATGATCTCCATCATCTTGATCTATATCAATGTGTCGTCACGTGGTCGTCTCGCCAACAATTGCTCTTGCAACTATTGCTATCGCATAGCAATAAAGTAAAGCAATTATTTGGCGCTTGCATCTTATGCAATAAAGAGACAACCATAAGGCTTCTGCCAGTTGCCGATAACTTCAACAAAACATGATCATCTTATACAACAACTTATATCTCATCATGTCTTGACCATATCACATCACAACATGCCTTGCAAAAACAAGTTAGACGTCCTCTACTTTGTTGTTGCAAGTTTTACGTGGCTGCTATGGGCTTAGCAAGAACCTTTCTTACCTACGCATCAAAAACCACAACGATAGTTTGTCAAGTTGGTGTTGTTTTAACCTTCGCAAGGACCGGGCGTAGCCACACTCGGTTCAACTAAAGTTGGAGAAACTGTCACCCGCAAGCCACCTATGTGCAAAGCACGTCGGGAGAACCGGTCTCGCGTAAGCGTACGCGTAATGTCGGTATGGGCCGCTTCATCCAACAATACCGCCGAACCAAAGTATGACATGCTGGTAAGCAGTATGACTTATATCGCCCACAACTCACTTGTGTTCTACTCGTGCATATAACATCAACACATAAAACCTAGGCTCGGATGCCACTGTTGGGTTTCGTAGTAATTTAAAAAAATTTCCTACGCACACGCAAGATCATGGTGATGCATAGCAACGAGAGGGGAGAGTGTGATCTACGTACCCTTGTAGATCGATAGCGGAAGCGTTGTGACAACGCGGTTGATGTAGTCGTACGTCTTCACGATCCGACCGATCCAAGCACCGTTACTCCGACACCTCCGAGTTGTTGGCACACGTTCAGCTCGATGACGATCCCCAGGCTCCGATCCAGCAAAGCATCGGGGAGGAGTTCCGTCAGCACGACGGCGTGGTGACGATCTTGATGTTCTACCGTCGCAGGGCTTCGCCTAAGCACCGCTACAATATGACCGAGGTGGAATATGGTGGAGGGGGGCACCGCACACGGCTAAGGAACGATCACGAAGATCAACTTGTGTCTATGGGGTGCCCCTTGCCTCAGTATATAAAGGATGGAGGAGGAGGAGGCCGGCCAAGGCTATTGGTGTGGCCAGGATGGGAGTCCTACTAGGATTCCAAGTCCTAGTAGGAGTCCATCAAGAGGGGGGGAAGGGAGAAGGAAGTGGAGGAGAAGGAAAGGTGGTCGGCCCCCTTTTCCCTAGTCCAATTCGGACCAAAGGGGAGGGGGGCGCAGCAGCCCCTTGGCCCTTTCTCCTCTTCCCGCTAAAGCCCATCAAGGCCCATTGCTTCTCCCGTAACTACCCGGTACTCCGAAAAATACCCGAATCACTCGGAACCTTTCTGATGTCCGAATATAGTCGTCCAATATATCAATTTTTACGTCTCGACAATTTCGAGACTCCTCGTCATGTCCCTGATCTCATCCGGGACTCCGAACTCCTCCGGTACATCAAAAACTCATAAACTCATAATATAACTGTCATCGAAACCTTAAGCGTGCGGACCCTACGGTTCGAGAACAATGTAGACATGGCCGAGACACATCTCCGGTCAATAACCAATAGCGGGACCTGGATGCCCATATTGGCCCCTACATATTCTACGAAGATTTTTATCGGTCAGACCGCATAACAACATACGTTGTTCCCTTTGTCATCGGTATGTTACTTGCCCGAGATTCAATCGTCGATATCCAATACCTAGTTCAATCTCGTTACCGGCAAGTCTCTTTACTCGTTCCGTAATACATCATCTCACAACTAACATATTAGTTGTAATGCTTGCAAGGCTTATGTGATGTGCATTACCGAGAGGGCCCAGAGATACCTCTCCGACAATCGGAGTGACAAATCCTAATCTCGAAATACGCCAACCCAACATCTACCTTTGGAGACACCTGTAATGCTCCTTTATAATCACCCAGTGAGGTTGTGACGTTTGGTAGCACCCAAAGTGTTCCTCCGGCAAACGGGAGTTGCATAATCTCATAGTCATAAGAACATGTATAAGTCATGAAGAAAGCAATAGCAACATACTAAACGATCGGGTGCTAAGCTAATGGAATGGGTCATGTCAATCAGATCATTCAACTAATGATGTGATCTCGTTAATCAAATAACAACTCTTTTGTCCATGGTTAGGAAACATAACCATCTTTGATTAACGAGCTAGTCAAGTAGAGGCATACTAGTGACACTCTGTTTGTCTATGTATTCACACATGTATTATGTTTCCGGTTAATACAATTCTAGCATGAATAATAAACATTTATCATGATATAAGGAAATAAATAATAACTTTATTATTGCCTCTAGGGCATATTTCCTTCAGTAGGCGCGCCCCCTACCTCGTGCCTTCCTCCCTTGTTTCTTGACGGCCACTCCAAGTCTCCTGGATCACGTTTGTTGAGAAAATCACGTCCCCGAAGGTTTCATTCCGTTTGGACTTCGTTTGATATTCGTTTTCTTCGAAACCCTAAAATAGGCAAAAAAACAGCAATTTGGGTTGGGCCTCCAGTTAGTAGGTTAGTCCCAAAAATGATATAAAAGTGTAAAATAAAGCCCATCAACATCCAAAATAGATAATATAATAGCATGGAGCAATCAAAAATTATAGATACATTGGAGACGTATCAGCGCACCAGCCCCTTAGGGGCTTGTCCGTCCCGCCCTTGGCCCAATATGGCCCATATCTTTGCCGGGGGGGGGGGTGCCCGGAACCGCTTCCGGTGACCCGATACGTATCGATACCCCCGAAACACTTCCGTTGTCCGAATACTATCGTCCTATATATGAATCTTTACCTCTCGACCATTTCGAGACTCCTTGTCATGTCTGTGATCTCATCCGGGACTCCGAGCAACATTCGGTCACCAAATCACGTAACTCATATAATACAAAATCGTCATCGAACATTAAGCGTGCGGCCCCTACGGGTTTGAGAACTATGTAGACATGACCGAGGCACCTCTCTGGTCAATAACCAATAGCGGAACCTGGATGCTCATATTGGTTCCCACATATTCTACGAAGATCTTTATCGGTCAAACCGTAATGACAACATACGTTATTCCCTTTGTCATCGGTATGTTACTTGCCTGAGATTTGATCGCGGTATCTTCATACCTAGTTCAATCTATTTACTGGCAAGTCTCTCTACTTGTTCTGTAATGCATCATCCCGCAACTAACTCATTAGTCACATTGCTTGCAAGGCTTATCATGATGTGCATTACCGAGAGGGCCCAGAGATACCTCTCCGATACTCGGAGTGGAAAATCCTAATCTCGATCTATGCCAACCCAACAAACACCTTCGGAGACACATGTAGAGCATCTTTCTAATCACCCAGTTACGTTGTGACGTTTGATAGCACACAAGGTGTTCCTCCGGTATTCGGGAGTTGCATAATCTCATAGTCAAAGGAATATGTATAAGTCATGAAGAAAGCAATAGCAATAAAACTTAACGATCATTATGCTAAGCTAACAGATGGGTCTTGTCCATAACATCATTCTCCTAATGGTGTGCTCCCGTTCATCAAATGACAACACATGTCTATGGTGAGGAAACTTAACCATCTTTGATTTACGACCTAGTCAAGTAGAGGCATACTAGGGACACTTTGTTTTGTCTATTTATTCACACATGTATAAAGTTTCCGGTTAATACAATTCTAGCATGAATAATAAACATTTATCATGATATAAGGAAATATCAATAACAACTTTATTATTGCCTCTAGGGCATATTTCCTTCAGTCTCCCACTTGCACTAGAGTCAATAATCTAGTTCACATCGCCATGTGATTTAACACCAATAGTCCACATCACCATGTGATTAACACCCATAGTTCACATCGCCATGTGACCAACACCCAAAGGGTTTACTAGAGTCAATAATCTAGTTCACATCGCCATGTGATTAACACCCAAAGTGTACTAAGGATTGATCATGTTTTGCTTGTGAGAGAAGTTTAGTCAACGGGTCTGCCACATTCAGATCCGTATGTATTTTGCAAATTTCTGTGTCTACAATGCTCTGCATGGAGCTACTCTAGCTAATTGCTCCCACTTTCAATATGTATCCAGATCAAGACTCAGAGTCATCCAGATCGATGTTAAAGCTTGCATTGACATAACTCTTCACAATGAACTATTTATCAGCTCCATAACCGAGAAATATTTCCTTAGTCCTCTAAGGATAATTTTGAATGTTGTCCAGTGATCTACTCTTGGATCACTAATGTACCCCCTTGTGCATGTAGTTTAAGTTTGAATTCTGCACCTGAAATGCCTAGAAAACCCAGTTAATGTATAAAGATGTCCAAACGAACCCCGAAAAATTCCAAAATTAAACACAACACTTCTGTTGTTCTAAGTTGACACTATAAAATTTTTGAAAGCAATAAGAGGCAACAGATATCGTTTCGTCCCCAAAGGTGGCACGTTCCCTACTGAAACCATCACGCTTGTTGTGAGAAGCTCTGGTTTGGGAGAATCTTATACCCAACCCTGCCCCAAATGGGACAAACTTTTTACCACAGCATGTTGGTGCCGCTCCATGATAGCATGCCAAGTTTCATGAATTTCAGACGAGTTTTGGATTTACTATAATTTTAAAACCAAGTATCTCAATGTTTGCGGCCGAATGACAGTGGCAGGGTTTTGAAATTCATTCCCATTTCTAGCATGGGACCTAAGCATGCACCGAAGGACACAAATTTGATTTTTCAACCAATTTATATGCATTGGAGCATGTGCTTGTAGTTCAAATTTGAATTATGCACATAGAATGCCTGGAAACCCCAGTTAATGTATGAAAATGTCCAAACGAACCCTTAAAAATTCCAAAATTAAACACAACACTCCTGTTGTTCTATGTTGACACTAGAAATTTTTTGAAAGCAATAAGAGGCAACGGATATCGTTCCGTCCCCAAAGGTGGCACGTTCCCTACCAAAACCATCACACTTGTTGTGAGAAGCTCTAGTTTGGGAGAAGCTTATACCCAAACCTGCCCCAAATGGGACAAATTTTTTACCACGACATGTTGGTGCCTCTCCATGATAGCATGCCAAGTTTCATGAGTTTCACACGAGTTTTGGATTTACTAGAATTTAAAAACCGGGTATCTCAATGTTTGTGGCCGAGTGACCGGCAGGATGCTTGACATTCATTCCCATTTCGTGCATGGGACCTAAGCATGGAACCAAGGACACATATTTGATTTTTCAACCCGTTTATATGCACTGGAGCATGTGCATGTAGTTCAAATTTAAATTATGCACTTGAAATTCCTACAAAACCAAGTTAATGTATAAAAACGTCCAAACGAACCCTGAATAATTCCAATTTTTTGACGACACACCTATAGTTGCATGTTCACTACAGATGAAAGTTCTAGCAATTCAAACACCATCCTTTGCAGCTTTGACCACATTACGTAATTCAAATGAAGACGAAAAATCAGGTAGATCGCACACAGTTTATTATCACCAACCATGTGAGATGCAGCACAAAATATCTTGGAGCACCGTCGGAGTGTCAAGCACACTAGCCCGCTCCTCAAATTTTATTACACCGTTTAATCGTCGCTGGTGAAAGATGGGGACGTGGAACCGCGTTGTGAGGGCAACTTCGATGGCCCACTCTGACGAGAGTGCGGCCGCAATCGCCAAGCACGTGCTAACAAGCTTCGTGAGGGCGACCGCAATCTGCATCTGGGCAGCCAAGGCAGTGCAAACGGCCGCTATTGCTTCTCAGGCGGCGGCGATAGTGTAGCGACCCGACCCGAATGGATCAAGTCTATGTGCTTAAGTGTCATCCCTGGATTGGTATGCTGGCACACACAGTACTCGAGGATTTATAACAGAGGTAAATCACATGTAAAAGTAACGTAAATACTATTACCTCAATCCAAAATAGCGGAAGTAACAAGGTTGTGGATTCCCATCAACACCAACGGCAAAGTTGAGTGCAGAAATCGGAACCCTAACGTATCACTTACTCGTCGTAAGATAATCCTGCAACATGAGACGTTGCAGCCACACAGGGTCAGTACATTGAATGTACTGGCAAATTCACACCATAGAGAGAAATGATGAACAATGGCTATCACTACATGCATATATGGCTGGTGGAAAAGCTCTATGGTCATAAGGTTTTTGCGAAAAGCCAATTTTTCCCTACTGCAAAGGAATAAATTTTATTTAACTATCATGGTGGTTGTTGAACATTGAGAATGGTTGATAGCATTCTCAATCCCAATTAAGTAACATCATTAAACCCAACAAACTTAATTTAAAGTAACATGATGAGATTCACATGATAATCCAAGTACTAGATACTCAAGACGTCCATAACCAGGGACACGGCTAATCATGATTAGTTTATACACTCTGCAGAGGTTTGTGCACTTTTCCCCACAAGACTCGATCTCCTCCGTTGGGATTCTCACACGCATGGTGTTTGAGAAACGGATGACCGAGACATAGTCTTTCAGAAGCGCTAGCACCTTACGATCGGGTAGACCGTTACACCTACTTTTCCCTACATCTGCTAGTCTACCACTGGAAGAGTTCGCACAACTTAGTCAACTATGCTAGAGCCCATAGTAGCTTGTGGCTGCACACGGAAGTTTCTAGTATGAATAATCTCATGATCCCTTTGAGCCTAGGTGGCGGTCCATAAAAAAAGGAAATCCTGGAATACCCAGGTGCCTAGACAAGCAATCGCTGGAATACCCAGGTGCCTCAATCCACCCAGATGTGTGTTAAAGTTGCCACCTTAAGTAAACCATTAATTAACAATCTCACATCTGTCATGAAATCCTCTCAAACGCAATCCACGTCTACGAGCATAGCATAGCAGTATAAGCATAACGTAATAGTAAATCCCAAGGTTTGAATGCAGGGCAATAGGTTCCTACCTCCTCAACTACTTCCCAATACCCACATGTTATCAATCCTACTCATGCAATGTTTGAGGGTTGAGAAAAGAAAAGACGACTTTGGAGAGAAGAGACAATTTCCAGAAGTCGCGCCGGAGAGGAGAAATATATTTTTCTTAAATGAATCTAGTCAAACCAAAATATTGATTTAACCCGAATCGGATGATTTTTGGAGGCTCTATGGGTCTATATTTGTTGATGGAAAAGAGGCTTCAAGGTTAAAGGCTAGGCAATGTGGGATGAAACATAGACGAAGATATACGAAACAGAGATGAAAAGAGGTGGCTCGCATGGGCCTAAAGGCCTTCAGCCGGCCGCACGCGCACGCTGTGGCTGCAGTTTTTTTAAACAAAATCGGCCTAAGAAAGAAAAAAATTGAAAATGCTGGCTGGGCCTGGCCCATATAGGATAAGGAAGAAAAAAGATAGGGTGCCCGCTGGTACTATGATGCGCACGTGGGCGACAGTTAGTTTCAGGCGCGCGAGCAGTTTTTGTTATTCTTTTTAAACAGAATGCGATAAACTGAAAAACGAAAATAAAAATAAAACTTTATATAGGCATATTATATATCAAAATTTTCAGAAAAAGATTTTCTACAAGACGAACATTTTCCTAGCATTAAATAAAGTTCACACAAATTCAGATAATTCAAAGAGTGCTACTGGTCTAATAAAATCCAATAAAAATCATTTTAGAAATACCAGAAAGAATTCAAATTTATTTATCTCCAATTTTCTGATGTAGGGAATCATGTTACCCTATTTTCCATATATTTTATTTTTGGAGAAAAATAATTTGAATAAAACTTGAATAACTCCAAATTGAAAATAAATTCAAAAAGGACTTTAAATGTGATCTTTGAAACTCCCAACTCATATTTCATAATTTTAAGAAGTCATTTTATCTTCTCTCGTGAAAATCATTGAGTTACATAAAGTTTCTGAATAGAAAAATATTTCCCAATGGAATTCAAATATTTTTCAAACACCCTTTTCATTTATTTAAATGGAAGAAGTTATGTCATCTTCTCTCTAGGGTTTCGTATTTGAAAAGAATTTGAATTCACGAAGATCATAAATGCCAAATGAAATTTTGGGAAAGTCCTTTTATTCCCTCTCATTTAACTTTCAAAAAGGTTTCGAATTTCACTCAATTTCACACAATCAATCAAACAATCAATCAAATCTATCTATTTATTATAACATTCCAAAATTTAGAATTTTGGGATGTTACAGGCAGCATCTACCTCGGGGATAGCCACTGACGAGAGAGGCACAGCAGCTGTCGGTTCCGCAGCGGCGGCCTTACCCTGATGTAGGCCGCCCACCACCATGTCGAGGCCATCCATGCCCAGCTCATGGCGGTCACCACACAAATCGAACGAAGCTTCTCCGACAACGGTCAGCAACCCACAAATGAAGAGTTGTCAATCGCTGAGAGAGTTCGAGCAGCCGCCCATTCCTGCGCGGCATAACTTGCCACGACGGAGCCCGCCAAAGCCGAGATCGCGGCTGCCCACGCCCATCTCATGGTGGCCTATTCCAAAGATATGGTGGACGCGTATGGCGAGATGCTTGCCGAGTATGGTGCAATTGATGCCATGGAGCCCCTTCCCCAGGACACCGTCGGGCGCGAGTTGGACATGGAGGCGGCGGCGGAGATCGATGAGCACCAGCCGTAGTAGTACTCTTTGTTTTGTTTAATTAAGAGCGATAGTCTTTAATTTGTTAGAGTAATGTTTAGGTCAGCTAGCTCTATTTAATTGTTGAACCTGGTCAATTAAGAAGTGTGAGTGTGTTGTAGTCTCCTTTGTGTACCCAAATTATGCAATGACGTGGATGACCACTGTAAGCAGGGAAATTTGAACCAAATTTTTTGACATTCAAACTCGTCACACATGGGTTAAGCTATCTGAATCGTTTGCGATGTTCACATATCGTACACAGTTCCGAATAAGGGACCGTGTCTGATGACACTTTAAGTGCTAGTTTTTTTGCTGAAGCGATTCCAAAATTTTGGCTTCCGCGGAAATATCTACCTCCCTGCCCACTCCCCCTTGCCAAAAGCCACATTTCCCCTGTTTCCGCCTTCCTTTCCAAGTTGAAACCTTCACTCCTTGCTTGAAGTGTCGCCTCCTCACTGGCGACCCTCCTTCACGCTGCTTAGCCTCGCCTATCCAGGCAGTTAATCCACACCCGACCCCCATCCTCCTCCTCCTTCCACATCCCACATGCCCCAACCATCTGCGCGCGACACCTTCCACCCAAATCACTGACCCCACCACCAAATAAGCACCGCCCTAAGCCATGGTGCATGTGGTATAACCAAGATCTCAAGGAGCATTTGGCAGCGGGGAAGCAAATCGAGGCCGCATGTGCGGATGAGGTCGTGATGGCTGCCATTCGTGTCGACCCTTGGATCTTGGAGGAGCACCTCGCCATCGAGGCCACCATCAATGCCTCACGCGCTGACGACGCGACGCGGTTGGCTGTTTGGTTCAATTCTGCAATGCGATGTTCAATTGTTGTGGGTGCATTATGTTATTGTATACCATGTTAGAAATAAATCGAATTTGGCTGTACTAAATACACGAGAAACAAATACAGTTGCTATATTTTCAAGTTGTTAAGCATGCTTGGTTTGGTTAACTGTCTGATCTTCTATTAGGAGTATGCTATATTGTGTAATGTGGTGCTCAGTTAACGTTTGGTTCATTTGTTGTGGTGTTTAGTTAACTATTTTGTTTGGTTCAATTTTGCAATGCGATGTTCAATTGTTGTGGGTGCATTCTATTATTGTATACCATGTGAGGAATAAATTGAATTTGGTTGTACTAAATACATGAGAAACAAATACAATTGCTATATTTCCAAGTTGTTAAGAATGCTTGGTTTGGTTAACTATCTGATCTTATATTGGGAGTATGTTATATTGTGCAATGTGGTGCTCAGTTAATGTTTGGTTCATTTGTTGTGGTGTTTAGTTAACTGCTAGGTTCAATTCTACAATGCGATGTCCAATTGTCATAGGTAGAATTTTGTATTGTTGTGCATGTGAGGAATAAATCGAATTTGGTTGCACCTAATACATCAGAAACATATAGAAGTTCTATATTTCCTAGTTCTTAATCATGCTTGGTTTGGATAAATAGGTTTTCCATGTGGCTTGAATTAATTTGATGAATCTGCAATGTGCTTATTTTTTATCAACATATTTTACGGATAGCATGTGAACCCTTACTTAACCTGATGACTAACTACCTTATATGTGTTGCAGGGAAACAATGGGAAGCACCGAGGTTTACAATCGAGGTTAGCACGTGCATGGTCTGTTGTCTAATAGCACATTATTGTGCAATTGCAAGAACCTTGCTAATATTTAGGTTTTCAACAATTTGGTCTTGCACATGTAGGTCCTGCTGTCAGAGGTTTTGACCCACTGTTTGGCCCTTTTTGCATATGGGGAAATGAGTTGTCCATGAATATCAGTCAAGTCAAGAAACTCAGAAAGATTGTTAGGATAAAGAAATTAGCGACAAAAAACAACAAGATCTTTGTCTGCACAATGAAGAAGACATCAGTTCACTACAGGATGGTACTAACTATAATACCTTGCCTTTTTATTCCTTTGCCCCATTTCCAATATAGAGAAGATATTTATGCACATCCTTGTTTTCAGGCCTTTCCAAAGCAGTTCACTGATGATTAACTCTGAAACCACCTGTATGGTCAGGAGGTGAGGAAGGTATTCATACAACATCCACGGTTCAATATTGAAGTGTTCCTGAAGAGGACGAAGGATGGACAGTCAATCATCCACAGGCACTGGCCTAAAGTTACAAAGACCTTCAACATCAATGAAGGCTCAATATTCGCCTTCTGCTTCAGTAGTTTTCCAAATGAGATACATCTGTCTATGTAGCGTCTATGATGCTAATTTCGAAAGGTTATAGATGTTGCATGTGAAACTTGGTGCTGGTGTAGTTGTGTAACGGGGTAGCTGAGTGCTAAAACTATACAATGTTGTACTATGATGTATTTCAATTATGTAAATGAAATATATTGTGTGCTTAATATGAAATGTCAATTAGATTAATAAATGAATTATTAATAATCGGATAATTAGCCTGCGCACCTTCGATGCAGACCGACCGCTTGATGACGTCAAGCCAGGGGCACGCATTGACCAGCCGCTTCACGAGCCCAAAGTAGCTGCTGGGTATTACTTCGGCAGGCCATAGCCGGATTATTCAATCCTTCATGGCTAGTTCGGCCACCCTATGCGGTTCCACCAGCTATTTTAGCTAATCGCTAAAGGGCACCAGATGTTCTAGCGCAAGGTATTGCGACCAGAACAGCTTCTCCATCGAGCTCCCCTCTTCGGCTCGGAAGAACTCCGCAGCGTCGGCAACGCTGTGTGGAAAATCCGCAAACACTCCTAGAGAACTCCAAATCCGGGTCAGTAAGAGAAAACTTCCCTTCATATACTTGCTCTGCATAATAAATGCCTTACCCGCTGCGATTTTTTCGGCCTCCTGAATTTCCTGGAGGGCGCCCTGGGCTTCAATCCGGGCATCGTGCGCGCTCTGCCGGGCCTTGGCAAGTTCGGACTCTTGATCCGCAATATTGCGCTCCAAGGACTCACATTTCTGCACAGCTTCCTGGAGCTTCTGCTGGACTTCACCAACCCTGGCCTCGTGTTTCTCACGAGCGGCTTGTTCCTTCGGCGCTCTCTCCTGGGCTTCGGCCAGCGCCTTCTTGAGGGCCCCCACCTCGGTCGCCGCTCCTAACAAATATCATGGCACTATGGTCAGCTAAAATCATTCATCCTTTCTGGATCTACAAAAGGTCATTGCATACATTGATGATCCTCCAGCTGTTTTTTCACGCGGCCGAGCTCTTCCTCGGTCCGCTCCAGACTCTGCTTCAGTCCGAATACCTCAGTAGCATGAGAGGTCGCAGCCAGCAAAGATGCCTGCTTATTCACATAGACACATATGGTTAGTCTCATGCGAAACTTAGTTGATCCTCTCTCCGGCTTTTCTTTTCGAACACCAGACAGTGTCTCAGGGGCTATTGTCTATACTATGACATTCTTTTTATACAATTGTGTCACTTACCTCGAAGCCTGTTAGAAGGCTTGTGTAGGCTTCGGTCAGTCCGCTCTTGGCAGACTGAATCCTCTCAACCACCGTACCCATGAGGGTACAGTGTTCCTCAACAATGGAAGCACTTCGCAGCGCTTCCAATAGAGTATTCGGTGCCTCTGGATGGACAGAGGTCACCGGTGGAATTGGTGCACCTCCTTCTTTTGAAGGAGGCTGCTTGCCGGATTCCGAAGCCGTATAGGTCTCCGGGAACGTTTTCGGCCGGGGGCCGAATTGGGTATGGCCCCCATCGCCAGTCTCCATGGGGATCTGCTCCCCGATGTGTCCGGCGGCCGAGGTATCATTCTCTGGCGCCACCGTGACGGCCTCCTGTGCCTCCCCCTGGGCCGGGAGGGTCCTTCGGGACAGCACTTCAGCTTCCTCCGTAGCCTTGGGAGAGGAGGCTGCCGGAAGGGACCCGCTGTCCATCACCTTCAGATCCAGCAAATTTCCCGAAGATGAGGATCGCTCGAGGTCAAAACGAGCCGGACTGAAAGTGCATGATTTAACCTGTTAAAATTATGATGTAAAGAGGCTGGGTATTTGTGTGCATCTTCGAGTACTTACGATTCACCCAAGGGCTTATCCCTGGGGCGCCACTTGGAGCTGCTATCAATCTCCCACGCGGAGTTGTCCGTGGCTTAGGCCTTCCCCTTCTTGGACGGCTCTACCTCCAGATGCGTGGAGGCCGCCCTTTTCTTCCTTCCCCCCTCAGGGGGAGAATTTCTTTCCTCCTCTTCCTCGTCGTCGGTGGCGGGAGGGGATTGGGTTTCGGCGTCTTCAAACGTCACGTTCGAAGTGCCCTTATGGAGGAGACCACCCCCGGTCCCCTTGGCCTTCTTCTCCAGCGCTTGATAGGGCACCGGAACCAGCATCTTTGTTATAAGTGGGATAGCTGGTTCTTCGGGCAGCGGAGCCGGACACTGAATCCGCTCCACCTTCTTTGTCCAGCCCTGAAAAAACAAATAGGGAAGCTTAGAAATCTTCCTTGAGTATGCAAGTAAAGGATCCACCTTGAAATACGGAAAACTTACCGCACTAGCGGGATGGCCCAGGTCGTGTCCGCGGTCCTCGGTCGTCGCCGGCCACGTCTCATTGGCCTTGAAGAGCACCTTCCAGATGTCTTCGTGCATAGTGTCGAAGACCTGTTGCAAGGTCTGGTGCTTGGCCGGATCGAACTCCCACAAGTGGCAAGTCCAGCTTTGGCACGGTAGGATCCGGCGAGCGAGCACCACCTAGATCACATTGACAAGCTTGACATTCTTGTCCACCATGCGCTTGATGTGCTTCTGAAGTGCTGTTAGCTTGTCCAGCGAAGACTGGTCCAGGCCCTTCTCTAGCCAGGAGGTGAGCCGCATCGGGGCGCTGAACTGGAATTCAGGAGCCACGGCCCAAGTGGCGTCGCGTGGCTCTGTGACGTAGAACCACTGCTATTTCCACCCTTTGATGGTCTCCAGGAAGGTACCTTTGGGCCATGTGACATTGCGCAGCTTTCTCACCATGGCGCCTCTGCACTCTGCATGTTGGCCATCCACCACTTTCGGCTTCAAGTTGAAGATCATCAACCACAGTCCGGAGTGGGGTGGGATGCGGAGGAAGGCCTCGCACACAACAATAAATGCCGAGATATTGAGGAAGGAGTTGGGGGCTAGATCGTGGAAATCCAGCCCATAGTAGAACATGAGTCCGCGAACGAATGGGTGGAGAGGAAATCCCAACCCGCGGACGAAGTGGGGGATGAACACGACCCTCTCATGGGGCTCCGGAGTGGGGTCAATCTATCCCTTGGCCGGAAGCCGGTGGGCGATTTCCTTGGCTAAGTACCCGACCTCCCAGAGCTTGGTGATGTCCTTCTCCTTGGCGGAGGAGACCATCCACTTGCCCTGCGCTCCGGATCCGTACATGGATGGAGTGCTTTTTTAGATGGAAAGGATGGAAGCTTGGGCGCTGGAGCTCGAGAATGGATGGGCAGAGAGAAGGAAAGCGTGGGTGAAAGAGGTGAATCCTCATCCCTTTAAAAAAGGCTGTGAATATCAAGCGCCTCCCCACTCTCCTTAAAACTCGCCTATTCCCCAAGGGTTGTGCAGACGGCGCGGTTGGATTACCCGTGCCCGTATTGATGAGAATCCCGCAATAAGGGGACACGATCTATGCTTTGACAAGACGTGCCAATAAAACCGCATCTTGAAACATGGAGCGGGAGGCTAAAAACGGTTCAAAATAATGACCGGGCTGTGACGTGATGTCATGCTACAAAAAATTTCAGTAGATTGGACTCATAAAATATCATACTCTCTGCGTATGTGTGTGGTACTCGTTTTGCAGACCCGGACATGTTTTCTGTGTTCCAAGGCTGTTTTGGAGTATTCGGAGGAGGAACACGCCTTGCAATGCCGAAGACAATCTGCGCGCCGGACACATCATCATTGAAGCATGGTTCAGGGGTTACTGAGGGAGTCCTGGATTATGGGATCCTCAGTGATTCGGTCTATCTGCCATGGGCCGGACTAATGGGTCATGAAGATACAAGATAGAAGGCCTCCCCCCGTGTCCGGATGGGACTCTCCTTTGCATGGATGGCAAGCTTGGCGTCCGGATGTGAAGTTTCCTTTCTCTGTAAACCAACTCTGTACAACCCTAGGCCCCTCCGGTGTCCATATAAACCGGAGGGTTTAGTCCATAGAGGCAATCATAATCAGACAGGCTAGACTTCTAGGGTTTTATCCATTACGATCTTGTGGTAGATCAACTCTTGTAACCCCCATACTCATCAATATCAATCAAGCAGGACGTAGGGTATTACCTCCATCGAGAGGGCCTGAAACTGGGTAAAAATTTGTGTCCCCTGTCTCCAGTTACCATCAACCTTAGACGCATAGTTCGGGACCCCCTACCCAAGATCCGCCGGTTTTGACACTGACACCCGCCGCCCTCCCCTGAACCTCCCACACCGCATGTGTTCCTCCGCCACCCCCACCCCTGCCCCAACCCGCGTCGAGTTTTCTTCATTCGGTGAGGCCCCACCACTGCCAGGCCACTGCTCCCACAACCACCCCGTCCCCACCCTAGCCCCTTCCTTCACACCGGAGAACTCCGGCGAGGTCTCAAAAATCGACTGACCCAATTTTGAAATTTAGTCTACTGTCATTTAATTGGCGTGGAATTTAAAAGGGGAAAACCATAAGCATTGCGAGTATAGTGTTGAGCATGCCATGGCAGATCTGAAGGTGCAAACTGGACAAAGGCAACTTCGCAATCAATGTTTGCTGTCAACTAACAAGTAAGTGATGGACAAGAAATCAAAGTAAAGCAGTGGCTATCTATTTTCTTGCTGCGATAAATAAGTTGAGTAGATAGGAAAGAGTACCACCTCTGGTGCGGCGCCGTGTATGCATATGCTACGATTTTGATGGTGCTGCGGCAACGATGACTGTCAGCGGCGTGGAAGCAGATCTAGGAGGGTAGACGATGGCGGCGAGTAAAATATCCCGGGGCGGTGGACGAGACGGTCGTAGGAGCGGCGCCGTTAAGGTGGACGACAGCGGGGATGAAGCGAGACGACGGGATGCAAGGATCCTGGTCCAAAGCTGTGGATGAGAGAGGTTGATTTCCTGTAATGGATGACAACGTCGGGGTATCAGCTCCGACATGGTGGAGGAGGACGGTGGATGGGGTGGTGGACGAAGGAGGATGGGGTGGAGAGGGTGTTTTGGCGCCCACAGAGTATGAATGGGGAAATGGAGGGAGAGAGGAAGGGGGACCATGTCTTCAGGGCGTGCTTGTCTCAAATGCGAGGAAATTTACAAACTTAGCCCCCGTTTTAAATTTCCTACATCACAACAATATTAGTCGGTTGGGGATAGGACGGTAATCTCGCATACACCAAATATTTGCCGACGGAAATTTTAGCCGATGAGAGTTTGTTTTCGTGCCCACCATGTATGAATCAGGGATGGAGTCTATTTCGGCCGAGGAGACACTGTGTTTTGGCGCCCACCGTGTATGAATCCGGGTGAGAGGCGGTTATGTCACGTTTGAGTGAAATTACAAACCTACCCCTATCAAAACCTATAGAAATCGAGCCGATAGGCTTTGCGTGTCAGGGATAGGCAGTAATTTCCATCTCGAAGATTTTGGTTTCGGGCGGTCACTGCGACTTTCCCCGCTTCATTCAAATTTTTGCAGAGAAAGAGTGCAGTTTACCGTGCCAACTCAATTCAAATCCATTTTTTATTCTATTTTTGTTCGGGAAGGATCCATTTTTGATTGGAATAAAATTATATATACATCATTTTTTATATATACTTTCAAAAGCACAACAAAGAATTCTGCTCCTTTATATATATAATATGATTTACAAATACAATGATCTCAAGATCATAAGGCCGAATTCAAAAAATTTATACCAAATTATGTTCTACTAAAATGTATCGATCATTAATATCTACATATTAAATAACATAGATGAGCGTGAATTCATATGAGTATGCATGTTTGATAGATGCCCGTGAATTCAATTTTGGTTCGAGTATGAATTACATGTATCATCATCTCGAATTCAAATATTTGAATCCCTTTTATGTTGACATTTTCTATACACGCAACTAAATACTTGAATCTCCTTTCATGCCCATCCCTCTCGCATGCTCCTTCATGTAGCTGCCACTATCTTTTCTCCAGCTCACCTGCACGCTCACTTCATGTTTCTCCTATTTTCGCAAACATGGTCTCTTGACGTCTCCCTTGAGAAGTGTCACACTCTCCCTATCATTATACATTACACTGTTTTCGTTATCTCTCATGTCTAGCGTTCTCTGGTATTACTAGGTACCTAAGCTTTCTTTTTCACCGCTACACACACACTCTCACTCGTCTTTCACTTTGTCTTTCTTTCTATAGGGTTCTCTCACACACCCTATACCTCTCTAGGTATGACTCATACCACTAAAATTACTCTCTCCCGCAGACACAACATTTTTTGCGGTCTCCTTTCCGTCTCCATCCCAGGTTTAAAACTAACATTATTCATGTGTTTACCGATCAGACAAACTCCCCCCCTCACACACACACACAACTCCTGCTTCCACTCCCCTTCCCGACTACTCTCTCTCTCTCTCTCTCTCTCACACACACACACACACACACACACACACACACACACACACAAAACTCTCGCTTTCGCACCCCCGACTCATATTTCTCTCACAAACATTGATCGAATAGCCTCCAGATAGGTTTATACACCCGCACACTCATGCTTCCACTATCTCATGCATGTCTCTCTCGCGCTCCTTGTATCTATGTACATTTTTTGTCCCTTCTTGAGACACGCCCTCCCGATCGTGCACACACACTATCGCCTCATTTTAAGTTGATACCTCTCACATAGACACTCTTTGTGTCTTTGTCACACACACATTCTGTCGTCCCCCTCTCTCCCTCTCTCTCTCACACACACACAACACACACACACATGGGATTTTTGCAACAACTAGCAAGATGCCCATGTGTTGCACAGAACACCAAGATGCATTTGTATGAGTAGTTTATCTTGTGGGAGAAAAGGATGAATGAGGGAAGGCCTTATTTGAAAATGTGGAGAGGGGTGTGGGTATCTTTTTGCAAAATTGCCGTAGTTTCCTTCCTATCCGTCAGATATAAATCGGATGACCTATATTGCAGGATGGCAGGGACACCATCATCACCAACTCTGTTTTTTTATAAGAGTGGAAATTAGAGATATACCACTTCTCGAATCTTGAAATCAACCACATTCCTCCCTTATCTCATCAAAACTGCCAAAGGAATATATTTTGAGTGAAACATAACATATTTTTAGTGATATACGTATTTCAAAACTAGACTCTTTTTTCTATAAAATCGGTGAATATGTATTAATATACTTTGATCGTGTGGCAACGCATTGACACATTGCTAGTTATTACTACTGTATAATTTTTTGGACACCAGACAAACAGTGGAGTACATATACCAAGAGAAGAGGCGCACACACATGAGAGTTACGTAAAGGCACCGTAAACAAATAAACCTTAAAACCCAAGGTGCACGATTGCTGCATGCACAGGTACTGGGTATGTGGTGGAGCACACCTTTGTGGGAATAGTCAGCTCGCGTGATAATTTGATCCGTAGGAGTTGATGGTCGGGACCATAGGTTAATGACCTGGAGGCGGTCGCTCGCTAGTCGCCATTGATCGAGTAGCCATGTTTAAAATATCGTTTTTAGCAGGGTAAGAGTTCCGATTTTCAATGGCACGTTATAAGTACTAAGTAGGAGTAGTTTTTAGAACGATTGGTATGAAGCGAAAATGGAATTCATAACTACTGCCTCCGTCCTGGTTTACAAGTCCCCATCATATTTTGGGTCAAAGTTTGTCCACGAATTTTACTTGTAAAATGTGAATGGAAAACGAGATTTTGTTATACCCAAATAAAAAAGGACTAGAGGGAGTGATTTCTCTGACACGGACGTGACCTCTCATAGCGCAGGCATTGAACCAGCGCGCCGGCGAAGAGGGCCCCACTCGCTGCAGGACAGGCTGAACACGCCTCCTCGCCGCATGCAACCGGCTTCACACTGCCCCACCTGCCTCCATTGAATCTGCGCGTGTGTCGGCAACACGTCCTTCCACGAGCCGGCCGACATTTTAGAACAGAATGTCAGCTGCGTTCTCTCGTCCGCTCGCTATTTAAACGAGGCCAGACGCCTAGCAAGAACCGCACGACACCGCTGCTCCCCATATCCTCCTTGCACCATTTTCTCCACACTCTCCATAGCATCCGGTGTGCAGGAAGACGAGTTCTCTGGCATAAAAGCTGGTTGGGTGCCCCGACAAGCCAGGCAACTCGCTACCCCACCTCCCTCCCCACCCAGGCTGTCAGTACCTTGGGCGAGGCTGCAGGCGGGCAAGCGGAGAAGCAAGCCACCGCTCCAAGCTGCCCCCTGGTGCATCAACTCGACGCTCCAAGCCTGCTCGCAGAGAAGTGTCCAGTTGCTGCACGCTAGCACATGGGGGACCACGGCGTCCAGTGCACCGTGGTTGGCCGCGCCATCCGATGCAATAGTTAGCGGAACCGCGGCATGTTGGCGGAGGTGGCCAACACATTTGTGTCCACCACCGACACCGAGGAATAGTACACCACAGGAGCCGGTGCCGCTCTGAACCCACGAATGCTATGACCACCGCGCCGCCGGCATAGACACCCGGTGTGTTGCCCGGTGTGGCTCAAAATATCATGGACCCCAGTCGCGATCGACATTAGAAATTATACCTGCTTCCAGACGTTATTCGCAATTAGTCAAAAAAATGACCAAAATACAATTAATTACGCATGGTCTTGACTTGTTGTGCTCGCACTGGTAGTAGGAACTAGAGGTTTTTAATTAATTATAACTTTCCTCGCATTTTTTGGCTTTGAAGTTAATCATGGTTGTGGACATTATCTATGAATGTGCAGATATATGTGAACATGAGTTTGATGTGGAAGTTGTACTTGGAATGTTGGGCTTGCGCATGAACTATACCATGTCCAATGCTTCGTCTGTTATTGTTTAGAAAGTAATTGCTATTATTACATGACCCAATTTTTTTTATTTTGTGCCACATCAATAGATGCACGGACATCACAACAGGCATCCAGACTGGATAAACATTTGAACCTAACTTTTACGAAGGAAAATTTGTATTGACAACAGTTTTAGATAGCAGGAGACGCCAAGCCTACTCTGCCTCTGCTAGCTCCTTTCTGGCTTCTTCCATCTCTTCTTCGGCTTGGGTGAAGAGAGAACCCGATTGCTCTTTTCGCTTCTTCAGGAACTCAGCTACATTCTCAATGCCTACTGCATGCTTTCTTTCAGCCTTTACTAGAGCCACGAGGATATGAATAGTTGATGACTCCACCCGGCTTGTGTGTAATCCAGCATCACCTGGGAATTTGCACCTTGTGTCTAATCCAGCATCATTAGGGAACGGGCACCTTATGTGTAACCCAGCCTCATTTTGGAAACATGATCCCGAGGTTGACAATACTTCCCTCCTCGCAGGAACTGCATCCTAACATAAATTTACTTCTTTTTTAGATCAATACTTAGAGCAACCCAAATCCATTTAGTAGAAGCCAGATAAACCAGACTCGGAGAAGTGAATTCAAAAGGAAAAATATAAAAATAGAGTCCAAGGTGAGAACACCCAGTTCCTACATCAAGCTAAAAATGAAACCATTAGGATGATTAAGACTCTTCTTATTACACATCGAAGAACATGAGGCTAAGAGAAACAAAAACTACAACATATACACATCGAAGAACATGAGGCTAAATGAAAGTAATTGAAAGGGTGGTACTTACCAAAGCTCATTTTACAGGTTTGGTGCAGCTCCTCTTTAACTTGCCATGCTCCTTGAAGATGTCCCCAATATTCCGTGTTTGGTCTTCATTGCTCCTCTGCATGTTCGCACTCGTAGTTTTAAAATCTCAACATGGCAAGAAAAATATAGTAATACTCACGCATCTTGTGGGCCACATTAAAGCACTCATCTGCCATGTTAGAGCATCTCCAACAGAAGTGCAATGCACGACGCATTAAAAGCGTTTACAGCACCGAAATAGCCAGTTTTTGTAGGCCTGGAGTGCTGGATCCAGCGGCTGCTGCAACAAATTGCGCGCGCTCTGCTCCAGCAGACGCGCTATATTTTTCTCCTTTCTACTCCGACTCGATACACATTCGACTCCGAGTCGATACTGGCATAGATAGATACAAGCAAGATGCCCGTGTGTTGCACGTAACATCAAGATGCCTTTGTATGAGTAGTTTATCTTGTGAGAGAAAAGGATGAATGAGGGGAGGCCTTATTTGCAAATGTGGAGAGGGGTGTGGGTATCTTGTTGCAAAGTTGCCATAGTTTCCCTCCTATCCATCAAACATAAATCGGACGGCCTATATTGCAGGATGGAAGGCACACCATCATCACCAACTCTGTTTTTCATAAGAGTAGAGAGTAGAGATAGAGAAGTAGAGATGGAGAGTAGAGAGTAAAGACATAGATAGTTCTCAGCATAGATAGATAAAAAATGGGTAGTTCAACTACTCCTCGTCGTCCGACTCCTCCTCGTTGATGTCCTCCTCCGGCGTCTCAATGTAGGTGTCAAGATACCAATCGTTGTCGGAGTCCCAGGGTGACACTGCTTCTAGCTTCATGTTGAATTGAGCGGCCGCTTTCCGCGTATGCTTGTCCTCGCGATAGGCGGCTTGCTCTGCCCTCCTCTTCTCCCTCTCCACCCTCCTTTGCGCGTAGAACTCGCACTCGTTGATGATGTCCTGTGGGAAGCATTGGCGCCACATCGCCATGGCTTCCTCGCCCATCCCTGCGATGCGAGACGATGCTCCCGCCTCCGGTTGTCGCGATGATCCTTGTCGGTGATAAGCTGCGGCAGAGGCGCGAGCTCCTATGCCAGCTCCCGCGTCGGCATGTTGGGGAAGTTCAATGTTCTATGAGGCTACCGGAGGCGCCACGCCGCCGCGTCGTACGCGCGGGCGGCCTTGTGGTCGGTGTCGAAAGTGCCGAGGCAGAGCGCAACCCGCGGAACCAGATTTCGACGGAGAAGCCGCTGGAGGGGCGAGCGCGGACGTCGCGGTATCCCCAAGTTTCCTGGCAACGCGGAGGCATGGCGGCGCGGCGGCAGCGAGGCAAGACAGAGCGGGGAGAGAGCGGTGGCGAGGCTCAGAGCGGGGAGAGAGAAGTAGCAAGGCACAGAGCGGTGGGAGGGCATTGGATTTTATAAAGCACGCCGGACACCACTCGTCAAAACTAGCGCGCGCCCGGCAGCTTTTGCCCGTGCGCGCGATCCTTTCCCGACGCCCCTGCTATCTCTACTCTCATCTCTACACTCATATTTATTTTATATTTATATTTATCTCTACTCTTATAAAAACAGAGTTGGTGATGATGGTGTGCCTGCCATCCTGCAATATAGGCCATCCGATTTACATTCGACGGATAGGAAGGAAACTATGGCAATTTTGCAAAAAGATACCCACACCCCTCTCCACATTTGCAAATAAGGCCTTCCCCCGTTCATCCTTTTCTGCCACAAGATAAACTACTCATACAAATGCATCTTGATGTTCCGTGCAATGCATGGACATCTTGCTAGTTCTAAAAACCTTTCCATCATTTTCCACACTACTGGTTGCAGAGGAAGAAGCTACCTAAGCACAGCGCGATACAGGAGCGACACACAATTCTGTTAGACAATGTAGGCTATAACCAATTACTTTTACGGGAACAATAGCAACCAGGAAATTTGAAGGGTAGGTATGAAGAAAATTGGAACTGCACATGTATTGCTAAGAGATTCAATACAGACATTACCAATCAAGGAGGAGTATGATGGTCGCGGTCTGTGCATCATGGTCGGCAACGGGAGTTAGTTCATTGTCCATGACGGTGGTGCTTCTGCGCTTGGCGTTGGCTTCTGGGAAGCAGATCCGAAACCGTGGAAGACGGTGCCAGGGAAGAGGCTTCGTGTACCACGACGATGGTGGACCGTCTCCAGTGCGGCGTACAACATCGTCGATGAGGCAGATGCGCTGCGGTGGACGAGTGCGCTGATGTAGAAGGGGAGGAGCACGAAGGTTAAGGTATCGTGGAGAAGTCTATTTTGCGGTGCGGATAGAAAATGGGGAGTATTCAGGTGTACTACTCTGGGTGTCAGGGTGGGGTTGGCTGGGTAGGGTGAACCTAAAGCTACCAAAACAGCCCCCTACCAAGTGTCATCAGTTGGCCTGTTCCGAAGGGTATGATTGTAACTTCGCACTGCTCGAATCAGGGTCGCGGGAGATTTTCCCGCCGACCTCAAAAAAATTTGACACTGAACTCCCCATGTGGCGTGTTGGGTGATTGGGCTAAGCAACTAGCGAGTAGTACTAGTACCTACTAGTACTCCCTCCATTTTTATTAACTCTGCATATTAGGTTTGACCGAAGTGAAACTTCCTAAAGTTTGACCAAGTTTATAGAAAAATATGAATATTTACCGTAACAAATATGTATGATGATGCGGAGCATCCCAAGGTCATCCCCATGGACGCACGTACACCTCCAACGACACCACTTGGACCAATGACCCGAGCCCGAGCCAAGGCTATCGAAGATATGGTGAACTCACTCCTCTCCGAACTTCCACTTTCTATGCATGAGACATGGCTACTACCTAAGTCCGAGGTGTTGTGCATGATTAGGCACCAAGAGGGCCCTCCCGAAGATGCGCATGAAGATGTACAAGTCCCCAAGTCCACGAATGAGGAGAACCAACGGAAGGAGCCAAGAGCATCTCCCAGGCCCCGGACATCCGGCCAAGGCCCCGGACATCCGACCCCTGGAGCGTCATCCACTATAGCAGCACAACCGCCAGAAGCTACAGGCCCCGGACATCCGGCCCCGACAGCCCAGAAATCCGGCCTCTCCCGAGCCCCCGGACATCCGGCCACCAGCCCAAAAATCTGGCCCCTCCGAACCCGAGAGCAACAAATGCCACCACTCCAGCCCGGACATCCATACTCCCCAGCCCGGACATCCGGCGTTGCCTGAAAGCCCGGACATCCGGCCTCCCCTGTCTGCGCACAGTGAAGGGCCAAGGCCCATGTATCCCTTCTCCCCCCTAGACTATATATACTCCACCTCGCCCAACTTTCTAGGGTTAGCAAAGGATTAGCTCATATTTGTGTGAGAGCTTTGCTCATCCACTTGGATACCTTCTCCACGGAGATTCGAGCCTCCACCGGAGAAGATCCCCCAAGCGGATTCAAGAACCCTCTTTAGGGAAGAACATCAAGACCTCCTCACAGAGAAGACCGGTTACCGTGTATTGTACCTAGTTGATCGTGGATCATGTATCTTACTTTATGTACCCGAGGATCTAGCACATGTGTGACTTATTCATGTTGGTTTGAGTGTTCCTCTTCATTTCCCCTTGTGTTTCTCTCATTTTCCCCTTTGTGTTCCTCGTGTTCTTCGCGGGATTCCGCTCCTTTCGTGAAAGATCGGCCAATTAGGGTTCTACCCTACATCATCTTGGTATCAAGAGCCACGTTGATCACGATTTCGGAGCATCCCCGTTGTGTTTGTAGCCTTGTTTTGTTGTTTTTCGTCCTAATTCAAAAAATCCCCACCAAAATTAGCCCCAAAGTTTTTTTTAATTTGTTGGTGTGTTCAGATTTTGTTGGTTTGGATCCATTGATTTGCTTTGTTTTGAGTAGATCTAGCTTCCCATCCATTTTCCCCCAATTTCCATCCACAAATTCCTCCGAATTTCGCCCAGATTTGACATCTCCACGCGGTGTTCATCCCGTTCGTTCCCGGATCCAGAGCCCGGACATCCGGCCCGTTAAGCCCGGACATCCGGCCCCCGGACATCCGGCCTTCCACCCGGACATCCGATCCCTGGCAGCAACATCTCCATCCACCGCCCCGTTTTCCGTCCATTCTTCACCAAATTTTGTTCCGGTGCCCACCATATACCACATATACTTCCGCATACCTCCACCACTTCCGCATAGCCCAACCATTTTGGACCGTTTCGCTCTCCGAAACATTTGCTACTTCGAGGTTTGAGAATTTGAGTTGCGGTACTGTATACTTTTGTGTTTCGGCTATCTAGGTACGGTTCGACATCGACATGACCGCCGCTCATCTTCGCCATGGACGTGTCCTACATCATCACCGCCGTCCTACATCATCATCAACAACGACCACCTCGACTACACCTTGGTATTCATGCCACCATTTTCACACCATACCAGAAGCAAGATCGGTAACCTCGTCTTGGTATTGGGCATATCACTCTTGCCATTACATTGATAGCCATCATGGCCTTACTCCTTTGCGTTTCTTACCCATTGAGACTAGCCATTGAGTATTGACGGCAATGAGACTTGTGCACATTAGTGATCATACTTCTCATAGCATACATACATCATTGTTGCATATATTGGTGTCATCTCTTGTGTCACAAATTTGTCATCGCATACTCACTTGCTATATCGGTTCGTCAAGCATTGCATTAGAAAAGAGCTCCAACATCAAAGAGCCAAACAAGCTTTTAAGCAAAGAGAAAAGATAAGCAAAGAGCTTTTAAGCAAGAACCATAGCATCATACAACATTAAGTTTTTCATACTTGATCATCTTGGATCATATCATAGCAACACCTTGCATACAACATACTTGGGATAGAAGTCGTTGCACTTTTGGTAAGTAGGTTGTGCACAAGTTCTTGTATCCGCCTATTGTGCAATCGTCCTAGCGTCTCTCTAGTGTTGTGAAACAAGAGCATTTTTGTGGATTCAACATTTTGGCCCACCCTTGGTTGCACGACCACACTTATCTTTTTGCGTGTGTGTTTCCGTGTACCTTATATGCTTGGTCTACTTGTTACATTGCATCTTGCGAATCTTTTCCAACATTATTGAAGCTCACTTACAATTGCATCAAATTTTGTGCCATCATCCTAACCAAGCTCCACCAAAAGCTTTTACTTGTGTAGGTGGGAGAAACCGACAAGAGCTAGTACCAATTGTGCTATTTCCTTGTCCTACATTGGAGTGATCCTCGATCCACTTTCAACTTCGGTCAAGGTACATTTGGTACTCATTCTTCTCTTTCTACCACTCTCATTTGTCTTGGAATGATGGATAGGCCAAGTACTCCTACCAACCCACTCTTCATGGAGCAAGACGACGACATGAACTCCTTCGTCACCAAGAGTCACCTCTTTGGTGCACAACGTGCTTTGCATCAAGAGCAACAAGTAATGAGTGAACGCATCGACAACCTTGCCACCGACTTGCGACTTTCCGAGCAACGTAGAAGGGACTACTTCTACCACAAGCTCGACGATCACAAGCAAGAGAATGATGCAAGGATGGACGAGATTTGTGCTTTGTTGCTCAACCGCTCTTCTTCCACTTCAAGAAGGAGCCGTTCAAGCCGCCACTCCAACTTCACCCTCTCCGGCTCAAGTACACCGACATCGAACACTCTTCACCGAGCCGCGCGCAACGATCGTGAAGCAAGCCTCAATCCCCTACGCGATACCGACTCTCAAGTGCACCGACAACGTCAAACACAAGAGGCCTTTGCGCTAGCACGAGAACGGCAACGACAACACCAACATGAAGAGGAAGAGAGAGCGCGTCTACACCAAAATGCTCAAGATGCCGAGGCACAACGCCAAGAACAACAACTCTGTGACGCTCAAGCACTTCCGGTGCAACAAGCTCTACGTGATTCAAGTCGAGCCGTGGCCGACCGAGGCCGACAAGCCCGTGAACAAGAGGAAGCAATTCGCGAAGAAATTCAAGAATGAAGATTTCAAGCTCGCGTGCATCGTCAAGTTCCTCCTCGAGCTCGACAAGCTCCTCCACAAGCTTGCCAAGAACAACAAGTCAATCCAGAGCATGAAGACAATGGAGATCCTCCACAACAAGAACAACATGAGGATGACAACCCTCCGTGCCAAGAGCACCACAAGTTGAACAATCATCAACAACATGGGCGTCATCATCCCCGACCCCAACACAATGAAGAGCAACGCTATGGCAAGCTCAAGTTCACCATGCCCAAGTTCAACGGAAGCAACAATCCCGAAGAGTACCTTTCATGGGCATTGAAAGTTGACAAGATCTTCTGTTTGCACAATTATGAAGAAGAGAAGAAGATCGCGATGGCATCCCTTGAGTTCCAAGACTATGTGCTCATTTGGTGGGAACAAATCATAGAGCGCCGAGAGGCAAGAGGTGAACCACCCATCACTACTTGGTCACAAATGAAGGATGTCATGAGAGCACGCTTCGTACCTACCTACTACAACTGCGGCCTCTTCCAGAAACTCCAACAACTTAAACAAGGAACCAAGAGCGTTGAAGAATACTACAAGGAGATGGAGATTGCAATGATAAGAGCCAATGTCACGGAAGATGATGAGCAAACAATGGCACATTTTTTGAATGGACTCAATCATCCCATCAAGAAGATCGTCGACTTCCAACCATACTCAAATCTCATCGAGCTAGTGCACCAAGCTACCAAAGTGGAACACCAAGTGCAAGATGATTTCAAGTATGCCAAGTTCTCATCCAAGTCCTACAGCTTCTCCAACAACCAAGCTTCAACGACTCCAACACCGACTACAAAGCCTTCTACTACCAACATCGACAAGTCGAGTTCCAAGAAAGCTTCGTCCACTACAAGCCATCCTACTACGAGCAACTTCAAGTCGAGAGCTTCATCATCATCAACCCCAACCGATGAGACCGTCAAGACGAGTTCCTTCAAGTTTTCACTTGCGGAGGCCGATGCCACAAGTCCTATGAGTGCACCAACAAGCGAACCATGGTCTTCAACGACGATGGCACTTATGACTCACTAAGTGAAGGCGAAATGGAAGCCCTTGAGCAAGTCGCCATGCACCGCAAAGTGAACAATGAAGAAGAACAAGTTTTTTGCGATGAAGATTCAAGTCTCGCCCTTGTTGTTTCCAAGGTTTTGACTCTCCAACATCACCAAGAAGAAGACCAAAGATGCCACATATTCCACACCAAGGCCGGCATCAATGGACGATCCGTCAAGGTCATCATCGATGGAGGGAGTTGTCATAATCTCGCAAGTGAAGAACTTTGCTCCAAGCTCCAATTGCCCAAGACGAAGCATCCACATCCATACAAAGTGCAATGGCTTAGTGACTCCGGTACCATACAAGTCGAGCACCGAGTACAAGTCTCCTTCAAAATTGGCGCCTACGAAGACACCTTGGAGTGCGACGTCGTTCCAATGACCGTTTGTCATCTTCTCCTTGGACGGCCATGGAAATTCGATAGAGGAGTCGTCCACAACGTCCGAAAACGAACCACTACATCTTCAAGATGAAGGGCAAGGAGTATGTCCTCCGTCCAATGTCGCCAAGTCAAGTGATTGCCGACAAGCAAGCCACCCATCATGGAGATCATAGTGAGAGAGCGAGCCACCATAATGAGAGTGAGCGCCACAAGCCCAAATCGAACACCTCCACGATTAGCGAAAAGAAGAACCTAGTCCTATTTGCCACCAAAAGTGAGATAAGAGGAGTGTGTGAGAACCCATCTAGTGTCCTACACTACGTCCTCATGTGCAAGGACAATGCATCACAAACTAACACTTCTCACACTCTTCCTCTAGTCTTGTCTTCTCTTTTGCAGGAATTTCACGATGTTTTCCCCGATGAGCTACCTCCGGGACTACCTACCCTACGAGGCATTGAGCATCGCATCGACCTCATCCCCGGAGCACCGCTTCCGAACAAAGCTCCCTACCGCGTCAACTAATGTAGGGTGGAACCCTAATCGGCCGATCTTTCACGAAAGGAGCAGATCCCGCGACAAACACGAAGAACACGAGGAGGGAAACGAGGGAAAACACAAGAGGAACACTCAAACTAACAAGAACAAGTTACACATGTGCTAGATCCATGAACACAAAGGAAGATAAAAGATCCAAAGTCAACAACGGACGATACAAGAGGTAACCAGTTCTTCTCTGTGAGGAGGTCTTGAATCCACAAGGGGATCTTCCCGTGAGGGGTCTTGAATCCAAGGTGGATCTTCTCCGTAGAGGGGCTGCGGTCTCTCTCATGGAGTAGATCTGATATGGATGAGCAAAGCTCTATCTCTCAAATGAGCTATCACAATGCTAACCCTAACTAGAAGGAGGTGGGGGAGTATATATACTCTAAGCCACGAAGGGGTAAGTGGGAAAGAGGGATACATGGGCGCTTGGCTCGTTCACTGTGCGTAGACAGGCGCCGGATGTCCGGGCTAGGGGGCGGATGTCTGGCCGTTCGCGGGTGGCCGGATGTCCAGGGCACAGGCCGGATGTCCGGGATGGCGAGGTCGGCCTCGGTGCTCTCTGGATAGGGGGGCGCCGGATTTCCGGGCAGGCACCAGATGTCCGGCCCGTTGCGGGGCGCCGGATGTCCGGGGGTCGGCCGGATGTCCGGCCACTGTAGAGTCGCCTAGCGTCTGTATCTCTCTGGTCTTCTTCTGGTTGGTGACGCCGGATGTCTGGGCTCTTGCCGGATGTCCGGCCGCTGTAGCTCTGCGGCGACTCCACTTGAGGCACTTCTCGATCCGCTTCTGTGTGGACTTGTCCTATGCTTCAAGCATCTCCATGGTCGTCTCCTCGGTTCCTGAGCACACGTAGTTTCTTTACATTAGGTAGCAACCATGTCTCGCACAAATGTTAAGGGGAAGCATTTAGGAACGGGTTCACCTTGTCTCCAATGGCGTATGCTTGAGTGTACATGGGGATGATCGTAGGATGCTCCGCATCATCTCCCCTCCCTTGGGGAAGATCCGACCTAGGATCGAAAACCTCATCACCATGGAAACAGTTGTCGTGGACAGATTTGTAGTTGGACGAAGAGGAAGACATTGTGCAATCCAAGTACTCCAAGGTGTCGCCGGTGTGGTATACATGCAGAAGGAGCAAACACAAATGACACTCGGAAATACAATGGTTAGCGCACACAAAGTTTCCATCAAATAAGAAAGAGTCTGTGTGACAAGATTGATCATGATAAGGTGCATGAAGCTTATCCAAAAGATATGGAATGGTATGCAAAGCATTCATGGGAGCGAAAGCATTCATTGCGCACACAAATGTATTGTGAATGTGATCAATGCAACCATAGTGTGAAATTATGTCATAGAGAGATGGTTTATCAATGGCATGAATATGGCAATGGATGCTCAATATGAGTATGTCATCATGCAATTGATGATGAGCAATATGATCATGATGTATATATATGCCATCAATGAAGATCACAACAAAATTACTAAGAAAGTGCACAAGCTCATATATCATGGATGACATGGGAATACAAGATGCAACAAGGCAATCATGATGTGAGTCAATCCATGCATAAGATGCAAATTTTTCATGTGTATGATATGTCCATCGAGCATGACATGTGTGAGCACAATCACCAAATACGGAGGTGTTGGAGTACCAATGCTCGATGTCGTGGCATGAGTGGAGGTTCGAAGGTGCATCCAATAAGTCCGAGCGCTCCTCAACTTAAGGTCCATGGGTTGCATCTCCAATGTCGGTCCTCCATCCAATAGATGTAACATGTAGACAAGAAGAATGGAACAACAATGAAAGAGTGACTCATCCAATATGCATATTTGAGGATGACTCAAAGGGAAGGAGTTCACCTTTAGGAGATTCTCACAAATGTTGGTGTTGGACATCGTGTATGCCTTTACATGACCAAATTGTGTCATGAAGGTATCACCTTGTGAATCCTTCAACATGAACGAACATGACAAACACTCGGAAAAACAAATGAGGTTACCAGAGATGCAAAACCTATAATTCGTGTGGTAAAATACCCAACAAGTGTGTGCATCATGCTCATCATAAGAAAGGACAAGGGAGCATTTCATAGTATGGAGGCATATGATGATGCGAGAACAACCAAATACAATAGGCTCAATCAAGAAAGCATGCATCACAAGGTGTCCAAGTCTCCAAGATCAATAAGCATAATTGGAGGCAAGCGACAATGAACAAGATGTATCATGTGAGAGGCACGAGCATATATGTCATCAACCCAAGAAAGCGAGTAAGAGTTGAACATGGGTGATGTGACAAAGCAAGCAATCATGGTGATTAAGTCAAGCAAGCTAGTAGTGCGAAGATGCAACATACTAGAAGGAATCATGGCAAGCATGTCATGGGTGCAAATATTGTGCATGAATAATTCACATGACATAGCACAAGCATGAAAGGAGGATATGAGCAAAGTATCATCAATGTATTGGAGAGAGGCCATATGTAAATAGCAATGGGACATCATGACTCTCCCAACACAACAAGCAACAATAGCATGAGGCACATGATAAACATGGCAATAGCAACAAGGATCTCCACCAAGCATGCAAATACACATAGGAGTAGCATAACGGTGAATCATGGGTAGATGCAAGCAAGGGTCACAATTGCATGGCAAAATCATAGAAAGAGGCATAGCATGCAAAGTGAACACGATATAATGGGCATAAGGTGACAAATGGTAAATATCCCAAAGCCGTGTGAGAGCCAAGTAAAAGAGATGCGCGTAGTCGTTGTGTGAAGAGAGTGGTGGGAAGGATAGTTCACGGGATCCCAAGTCATCTTTTCTCTCAAGAGCTCGTTTCGTCAACTCTTGGGATTGAGAGGTTGACGAGTATGAGTACCTACACAAAACAAATACAAAGGGAAAATTGTGTGTGCGTGGTAGATGTACACATCATCCATCATGATGCGCACGTGTTGGTTAGCACAAAATATCCAATGCTCAAATAAATGAGATGCGTGATACAGAAACATGCCATCCATCATGATAGGTTTGTTGTTATGTATACCATAATGGAGACTCAAATTATGTAATGCATCATGGGATATATCTAGAGCATTGTTATGCGTGGAATGCATATGGTGCAAGCAATTATGAGAACCATGCAAAGTATGGAATGCATCAAAATATCCTAATATGTATGAGGAAACTATGGGGGTCTCCTCATGATCATTAGTGGAAACATCACATGGAGAATATTGACAACATCCAAAACAATGCATAGTTGGAACATTGTGATCATGGCATGGCATAGTAGATGAATTGCGCAAATCATGTAAAGGAAGCATGGCAATGTCATCGCAAGAGAAACAAAAGCCAATGACCATCATCTCGTCATCTATGCCATAAGTGCAAATGGGATTTATGTGAATGGGGCATGCATAGTCACTATGTTGAGATTGAAAAGATGTAATATGGGATATCTCACTCATAGCATATTACAAGGTTAATGGATTGTCAAACATGATGTGACCAAAAGAATTTTCACATGGTATCCTATGGAGCATAGCATCACAACTAGGCAACTCAACATGCTCGTCATCATATTCATCATAAATAGGTAAGTCATGACATGAAGAAGTCGCACTAGCATGAAGCATGGGTATAGGTGTGTCAACATCATGCAAGCAAACATTCGTAAAATAGTCCACTAGTGGGACAAGAGAAGCACCATCACTAGTGGGACAAGTTACACATGTGCTAGATCCATGAACACAAAGGAAGATACAAGATCCAAAGTCAACAACGGACGATACAAGAGGTAACCGGTTCTTCTCTGTGAGGAGGTCTTGAATCCACAAGGGGATCTTCCCGTGAGGGGTCTTGAATCCAAGGTGGATCTTCTGTGTAGAGGGGTCGCGGTCTCTCTCGTGGAGTAGATCCGATATGGATGAGCGAAGCTCTATCTCTCAAATGAGGTATCACAATGTTAACCCTAACTAGAAGGAGGTGGGGGAGTATATATAGTCTAAGCCACGAAGGGGTAAGTGGGAAAGAGGGATACATGGACCCTTGGCCCGTTCACTGTGCGCACACAGGCGCCGGATGTCCGGCCATTCGCGGGTGGCCGAATGTCCGGGGCACGGGCCGGATGTCCGGGCTGGCGAGGTCAGCCTCAGTGCTCTCTGGATAGGGGGCGCCGGATGTCCGGCCTGTTGCGGGGCGCCAGATGTCCGGGGGTCGGCCGGAGGTCCGGCCGTTGTAGAGTCGCCTAGTGTCTATCTCTCTCTGGTCTTCTTCTGGTTGGTGGCGCCGGATGTCCGGCCGCTTTAGCTCCGCGGCGACTCCACTTGAGGCACTTCTCGACCCGCTTCCGTGTGGACTTGTCCTATGCTTTGAGCATCTCCATGGTCATCTCCTTGGTTCCTGAGCACACATGTCTTTACATTAGGTAGCAACCATGTCTCGCACAAGTGGTAAGGGGAAGCATTTAGGAATGGGTTCACCTTGTGTCCAATGGCGTATGCTTGAGTGTACATGGGGATGATCGTACGATGCTCCGCATCACCAACCCCGAAGAAACCAAAGAAATACAAAGGCAAGTAAAGCATCTCATAGACCATGGACATGTGCGTGAAAGTTTGAGCCCTTGTGCCGTCCCAGTCTTTCTTGTGCCAAAACATGACGGTAGATTTCGCATGTGCTCTGATTGTAGACCTATCAACGCTATCACTGTTCGCTATAGGTATCCCATTCCACGCCTAGATGATATGCTTGATGAGCTTAGTGGTGCCACTATCTTTTCCAAAATTGATCTTAAGAGTGGTTGCTATCAAATCCGCATAAAAGAGGGTGATTAATGGAAAACCGCCTTCAAAACCAAGTTTGGTTTGTATGAGTGGTTAGTCATGCCTATGGGTCTCTCGGAAGCACCGGGCACCTTTATGCGGCTTATGAATCATGTCTTTCGCCCTTACATTGGTATATTTGTTGTGGTTTACTTCGATGACATTCTTGTGTTTAGCAAATCTATCAAAGAGCATGTCACCCATGTCCGCACCATTTTGCAAACTCTTAGAAAAGAGCGCCTCTATGCTAATATGGAGAAATGCCTCTTTGGTGTTGATAAGCTCGTTTTCTTGGGTTTTGTTGTTTCTTCTAAGGGTGTTCATGTTCATAAGTCCAAGATCAATGCTATTAAGACTTGGCCACAACCAACCAACTTGCATCAAGTGCGTAGTTTTCTTGGCCTTGCGGGTTTCTATCGTCACTTTGTGAAGGATTTTAGCACCATTGCTTCGCCTTTGCATGCTTTGAGCAAGAAGAATGCGCCTTTTGTTTGGGGACCATCCCAAGATACCGCATTCAATGAGCTTAAGAATTTTCTTACTCATGCTCCCGTGCTTGCTTTACCCAACTTCTACAAGCCTTTTGAGATTCATTGCGATGCTAGTGGTAATGGCATAGGAGGTGTGTTAACGCAAGAGAAGTGCCCCATAGCTTACTTTAGTGAGAAACTTTCCGGAGCGCAACTCAATTACCTCATCTATGACAAAGAGCTATATGCTTTAGTCCGCATTTTGCATGAATGGGAACATTACCTTCGTCCCCATTAGTTTATCATTCATACCGATCATGAGACTCTCAAGTATCTTAAGGGTCAAACCAAGTTGAACAAGCGTCATGCTAAATGGAATGAATTTATTGAGTATTTTACTTATGTCATCAAGTACATCAAGGGTAAAGAAAACATCGTAGCGGATGCTCTTTTCCGCATATACATGCTTGTTACACAACTTGAGTTAGATGTCATTGGCTTCGAGCATATCAAAGACTTATATGAGCATGATGCAACTTTTGCTGCTCCTTATGCCAAGTGTTTGTCGCATACATCTTGGGAACACTATTACATCAAAGATGGATATCTTATGCGAGCTAACAAACTTTGCATCCCTGAGTCTTCTCTTGTCGCGCCCCATAACAACCGCGCAAGACACTCAACAACCGACAAGTCCCCTTTCGAGGTCATCTACGGATTCAACCCTTTGTCACCATTGGATATTCTCCCTCTACCACTCCAAGAGCGCATCAATTTGGACGCAAGTGCACAAGTGAACCATCTCAAGAAGGTGCATGAAGATACAAGAAACACCATAGAGCGCCAAGTACAACGCCTTGCGACCAAGCTCAACGTCAACAAGCACCCTATGATATTCAACATTGGAGACCTCGTGTGGCTACACCTTTGCAAGGACCGCTTTCCCCAAGAACGCAAGTCCAAACTTCGACCACGCGCGGATGGACCATTCAAGGTACTTGCACGCTACAGCAACAACGCATACAAGATTGACATCCCTCGTGACAAGTACTCTGTGAGCGACATCTTCAACATCAAAGATCTCTTGCCCTACCATGGTGATGAGGAGTTCGATCCGAGGACAGATCTTCCCCATGGGAGGGCAGATGATGCGGAGCATCCCAAGGTCATCCCCATGGATGCACCTACACCTCCAACGACACCACTTGGACCAATGACACGAGCCCGAGCCAAGGCTATCGAAGATAAGGTGAACTCACTCCTCTCCGAACTTCCACTTTCTATGCATGAGACATGGCTACTACCTAAGTCCGAGGTGTTGTGCATTATTAGGCACCAAGAGGGCCCTCCCGAAGATGCGCATGAAGATGTACAAGTCCCCAAGTCCACGGATGAGGAGAACCAACAGAAGGAGCCAAGAGCATCTCCCAGGCCCCGGACATCCGGCCAAGGCCCCGGACCTCCGACCCCTGGAGCGTCATCCACTACAGCAGCACAGCCGCCAGAAGCTACAGGCCCCGGACATCCGGCCCTGACAGCCCGGACATCCAGCCTCTCCCGAGCCGCCGGACATCCGGCCACCAGCCCAGAAATCTGGCCCCTCCGAACCCGAGAGCAACAAATGCCACCACTCCAGCCTGGACATCCGGCCTCCCCAGCCCGGACATCCGGCGTCGCCTGAAAGCCCAGACATCCGGCCCGACCAGCCCGGACATCCGACCTCCCCTGTCTGCGCAAAGTGAAGGGCCGAGGCCCGTGTATCCCTTTTCCCCCCTAGACTATATATACTCCACCTCGCCCAACTTTCTAGGGTTAGTAAAGGATTAGCTCATATTTGTGTGAGAGATTTGCTCATCCACTTGGATACCTTCTCCACGGAGATTCGAGCCTCCACTGGAGAAGATCCCCCAAGCGGATTCAAGACCCCTCTTTAGGGAAGAACATCAAGACCTCCTCACGAAGAAGACCGGTTACCGTGTATCATCCCTAGTTGATCGTGGATCGTGTATCTTACTTTATGTACCCGAGGATCTAGCACATGTGTGACTTATTCATGTTGGTTTGAGTGTTCCTCTTCGTTTACCCTTGTGTTTCTCTTGTTTTCCCCTTTGTGTTCCTCGTGTTCTTCGCGGGATTCCGCTCCTTTCGTGAAAGATCGGCGGATTAGGGTTCTACCCTACATCATATGATGTGAAAGTACATTCAATAATGAATCTAATGGTATTTATTTGTTATTGTATATGTTAATAGTTTTTGCTATAAACTTTGTGAGAGTTTACAAAACTTGACTTTGACCAATGGTAATACGACTTAAATAAAAAACGAGGGAGTAGACATTTGTTTTCTTAGTTTGTAGTGAATTAATCATTTATTGTAATCATGAAATAAATATATTAGGCTACTGACTTCAAATGTAATGGTTTATACAATTCAATAGTTAGAATCATTGTTGAATTCCAAGATGTATACGAGGTCTATAATACTTCACAGTATGCTCAAACTCACAAAATCCCAGTCAAATGAAAATCTAAATGCATTTCATAGTTTTTACTTTGTACGATGCAACAAAACCAACCATAACTCTACATGATCCATTATAAAAGAAACATTTTGAACACATCCCAATGTGTGAATGAAACGTGTAGAGAGAGCTTGCAAAGATGGAGCCGATAGGGCGGGACAGATTGTATGTATGTGGGCGAGAGAGTAGAAGACAAACCTAACGAGAGAGAGAGATAGAGAGAGAAAGAGAGAGGAAGAAGTTAGGTCTGTGAGACAGATGGAGACATCTAGTATACGTGAGATGCGTGTGCATCCGGATTTTGTACACGTGGAAGGAGAAGAGACAACAGGTTTGATGAGAGAGCTAGAAAAACATGGACGAGAGGGGAAGGATCTCGTGGGTTGAGGGATTGATAATTTTGTGCGGGAGAGAGAGGGATTGGTAATTTTGTGCGGGAGAGAGAGGGGCGAGGATTCAGTCAGCCGTCGTCACATCATCATGCTTCTAAATTGAGGTGGTGTGCATGCCGGGGTGCAAAGAAGCACAAGCGAGAGTGGTCGCCTTATAACCTTGGATGGGGATGAATTGTGTGCTCGGGGGGAGGGGAGTGTGTGTGTGTGTGTGTCAGATATTGAGAGAAATCAAACCTATATATTGAGAGAATGTGTGTGTATGTGACAGAAAGCTACATGCTAAATAGGGTTTTCACAAAGAGATTGTGCGTGCGAGATAGAGAGCGATGTGCGGGCCTTGAGGTGGGCAGGGGCCGGGGAGGGTGTCAAAATGTGTGTGTTGATGCATGTGTTACATGCGATCGTGTGAGGGACGGACGAAACGAGAGAGATGGTTGTTGTGTTACGGATGCTCCTCTCTCTCTCTCGCACACACACACATAAGTACAAATAGAAGACCGTTCTCTCATGTATACACAACGTATGTCATCTCTCTATGTCTCACTCATGCATGATCATTTGCACATTCACACCTCCCTATGTCTCTATCACACGCACACCGTCTCCACATTGACCTTCCGCCACAACACACATATGGACACATACACACGTTCTCTCTCAGTCACACACACAAAATCAGTATTACAAAAAACTAGGGCAGACCTAAAACGTCCAAATCTAAATAAACACGAACTGAAGCTAAATTCAAATATATGGGAACATTGTAGCGTGAAGAACTTTTCCAGGAAAACAAAAGTTGAGTAATATTTGGGGATTGTCTTCACACACACAAAAAGGTTCATTGGATGTCCTTCGAGCGCGACAAGGTGACACACCGTTCGATCGACCGCGTGGCTGCGGTGCATGCGCTTGCACAAGATTCCATATCATTGTTGTGGTAACTAATATAAGAGCTGCCACAGTCTAATGTTTACATGTACTAGTACAGTGTTCTTTTAAGTTTGACCAACCCTATATAAAACTAAACTAATCTCCCATATGCGCACTCATCAATATGCCACCACCACTGTTGCATATTTCGGCACCTGCCTGCTCTGGCCAACCATTTCTCGCCCATCACCGCCGTGTCCCTGCCATCCCTGTGCCATGAAGCCGAAGGCTCGCCCGCTCACGTCGTCTACAGTCCCTCCTCGCGATGCCGCCGCGCTGCCAAGCATGCGGGCAGCTGGTGGAGCTGCATCTATGCACGCAAAGTACAAAGAGGAGGACAAGCGCATGCGGTAGCACGCCGGCAAGGAGGAGCTAGCGTGTCATTGTCGTCTTCGCTTGTGCGGAGGAGGCACACATGGTGGCTGTCGCGGCGGAAGCCGGTCGCGCCCGCGCAGAGGCTGCAAACCGTGTGCGGAGGTGGAATCTACCTCCGAGACCTTGAATGCCACGTGGATCCAGCAATCTGAAGGAGCAATTTGGGCCAGTCGACTCTTGTGAGCCGTTGGATGCAACATGGATGGCCAAAAGGCCTTCTTCAACCACCGAAATTGATGCACTGTTCATCTTCTCTCTCAGGCATCGAACCGCCAGCCTGCCACACGCCTAAACGCTTGCCGCCTCCCCGCCCCCCCCCCTGAACCGCCTGCCACCGCCATGCTCTCGCCATCCATTTAACCCCGGGCACGATCCATTTTTTTTGATGAACTGCATTCCACACCCAACACTCATAAGATAGATCATGGGCACCCTACCACCATAATATAGATACTGGGGTAGCTTCTCTGCCGTCTTTTTCCTTTGCTCCATCGAACTTCTTTCACAAATCGACTAACCCAAATTATACTACTAGTACGTACTGTATTAAGTACAGTAGGAACAAAAAGATACGAGCAGTAGTACCATCTACAAGAAGAACAGTAGTAAGACATACTAGTACTACTGTATGTACTAAAGAGTTCAAATAATGAGAAAGAACATAAACATAGTTCTGCTGGGGGCTCAGCACAACACACCCCTGAAATAAAACTAAGCAACTAGTCTGCTTGACACTGCAGTAGAACCAACATGAGCGACAACACTGCCACCTTACTCGGAGTCTGAGTCCATGTCCTCGACTTCGTCCTCGTCCCTCTTCCTCTTCCTCTTCATCGATGCTTCTTTGCTTGAACCGAACACTAGGCTCTGCTTCTTCATCCAACCCTTGTAGATATTTAAACAAAGGTAGGCATCCATTGCTGCGTACAGGAAGTGATCTTCATCTATTGTCTTCGACTCCCATGCATGATGAAAATTGTGGTGAGGGTTCTTCAGTTGAGAGTACGAATGATCAATCATGGCTACTGCTAGGGTCAGCATTGAAGGCTGAGAGGAGGACACCAGGCTTGCCTTCTCGAGATCGAAGGGCTGGCCTACAATGAGGCCTATCCAACCCAGGACACTCCTGTCGTTCCTAAGGTCTACAGTAAGGAATTTCAGTCTTTCGTCCTTGAGGAAGTTCTTAAAATCCTGGCACTCAATGTCAACATGGCATATGTGGTAGAGCAAGCACACGTTATGTACGCAAACCTAGATCACGGCGGGCTTCTTCTTCTCTGCCTCCTTTAGAATCTTCTCGCTTTCCAGGACTATGGTGTGCTCATCATCTAGCCCAGCGACCCACTCATCCTTTGAACTTTTGAACATGCGTAGGAAGCGAGCAAGGCATGCTTCCACCATCGCGGATCTATGGGTGTAGATGATGATGAACTCATCGCCAATCATGGCTCTAACCTGGTACTCAATAGCGATCATGGAGATTTGGGAGGCCATGGATTTTGGAGGTGGGTTAGGAGAAGTTGAACTGGTGTAATGTGAAAGGACGGGACGACTGGGAGCGAACCGTTGTAAGGTAGAAGACGGGGACGAGTAGGGCGTGCAAATGGCGTGGGGTTGTTGGCTTGCCCAATGAATAAATGGCTGCATGCCCCCAAAGAGTTCTCGAGTACTATGCGAAACCCACTAGCTTTCATGTCTACTAGACCCATATGGTAGGCCTGACGATATAGATTCTACGTGCTCGCACGCCATGCCGGCGCGTGGATGTAACTTCACTTAATTCTGTCAACCGTTGCGCCTCCCACGACCTTCGCCTCGCTCGTGCGATCGTGCCCTTTGAGACTTCAGACGGCTATAAATGAGCAATTTTTTGCCTACTCCGCATGCATGATACTCCCTCTGGTCCTTTTTACTCCGTGTAAGATTTGTGTCAAGTCAAAGTTTGCAAAGTTTTTGACCAAATTTATACTAAAAATATCAATATCTACAATACCAAATATATATTCTATGAAACTACATTTTATAATGAGTATAAAAATATTGATTTGACATTGTACATGTTGATACATTTTTCTATAAGTTTGGTCAAAGTAGAGGTACATTGACTTCAGACAAAACTTATATGCACAATGCAGACTAGTTCCTCCGTCCAGGTGTGTGTCATGTCCTATCTAGTCATCCCAACAAAGTGTGCTATTAGAGTACTACTACTTCCCTTCTAGTTTAAAGGGCTCGATTCAAAATTTTCACCTACTCTTACTGTCGTGGAATTGTCACAGCAGATGTCCTAGCAGAAGGACTTAGTCGTTGGGCCATTGCAACTAGGAAGCTTAAAGGGGTTAATCGGGACAAAGGACACGAGAGGTTTTATACTAGTTTGGCCCCTTACGATGAAGGTAAAAGCCTACGTCTAGTTGTGTTGATATTGCTGGGGTTTCGATCACCAAGAGGCTAGTTCGCCGGCTTGGTTATCGATCTCTTGTTTCTTGCCCAAAGCCGCCACCGGGTCGTCCCCTTATATACACGGGTTGTCGCATGGTGGCCTACAGAGTCCCGTCCGGCTCATAAATCGTGTCCAACTCGGTGACTTCTTTTACATTCCTTTCCTTACAAGTCTTTCCTTACATACGATGGTTTACAATATTGGGCCTTGAACCGCCTCTAGGCCTTTAGGCCTTCTATAAGATTTAATAAACTATCATCTTGAATGTCTACTGGGCTTCCTTTGTGACCCGCCATTGGGGCTGACCCGACCCCTCCTGGGCGGGTCATAACTGATAGCTATATCCCCAACATTAGGCCCCAGGTTGACTTTGAACTTTGTTCTTTGTCAATCTTCAACACTTAAACAAAATCCATCTTCTTATCCTCGCAGAGGTTTTTGTAACCCACCATGACCTCATCTCTTGAAAACACGAAAAACTTTTATGACGTCATCTCCCAACGGATCTTCATCTTTAATGCCTTTCGAGAATCGAGGCGTCCATTTAGTTAGATAACCATTATTTGGGTCTTCCTCTATTTTCGTGCCCCTTGTTGGCTTATCCCCTTATAGATAGGCACGCCCCAGTCTTTTCTCATTCCTCTCTCTTCTTCATCTTCTTCCTCTCGCAACTCCACTGCAGCTCGAGCCCCGCTGCCGTCGCAGAGCATCTCGTCGTCGTTGACTTTGGCCGCTGCATCAACCAGAATCGGTTCAGAGAACGGTTGCGATCTTCTGTGGAGGATCCGTGGCCGTAAGTATTCGCCCTCCATTCCTCAGATCCGCATTTAGAGCTTCTAGGTTTTCCTGCATGTTCTTCGTAGTTCTTCGCAGTTCTTCGCAGTTCTTCCACTGCCGCCTCTTCTTGATCAAAAAGAGATGCATGCTTATGCGGTAGTTGTTTTGCGCTTGCTCTTGACACTGGTAGATCCCTTTTCCCCAATCTAGGGCCTCATTAGGACTTACAAATTTATCTGCGCTAAACTTTTAGGTCTAGAATTTTTTCCATTTTGAACAGCCATTTGATCTGGAATAATACCAAGCAATTTGGGAAACTTGTTTGTCTCAACACTTAGCTGAATCTGCTTTCTCAAATATCTATAGTCATGGCGGCTTACTGTGCCGGCTTACTTTTCCTTATATGACATTAGCCCTTATTTAAGCCGCCATTACTCCCCCGTATCATCATCATTTACTTTCACCATTATCATTTAATTGAACCGTCATGTTGCCTTCCTTTCAGTTCGTTTTTGAACATCATGCCGCCAAAAGCGTCGACTCTATGCAACTGGGTTCCCTCAACCGTGACTGAGGACAATTTGAAGTAGTTCTTCTCCATAGGTTTTTTGCCAGGAAAAAATGTCATGTCTTATCGTGCACCTGACCCAGACGAAGAACGACCCAATTCAAGAGATGGTGAAGTCATTGTCTTTTCTGACCACATGAACCGTGGCTTTTAACCGCCCGACTCAAAGTTCTTCAGAGATGTCCTCCATTTTTTCAAACTCCACCCTCAAGATATTGGGCCCAATTCCATATCCAATATCTGCAACTTCCAAGTGCTCTGTGAGGTGTACCTTCAGGAAGAGCCGACCGTGGAACTCTTTAGAGAGTATTTTTATCTGAACCGGCAGAACGAGTGCACCAACGGGCTTAGCTTGGAGCTTGGAGGCATGTCAATTCAGCGTCGACAGGGCGCTGTCTTCCCCCTCATAATCTTGCCGAGTCATCCAAAAGACTGGAATCAGACTTGGTTCTATTGTCAAGACACTTCACCAGCAAATGAGAAGCCACTGCCGGGTTATCACGCCGAGTGTCTTGACTCCAAATTCGTGCTCCCTAACAAGCTTACTGCTGCCGAACGCAAGAAGCTGATCCCATCAATCAAAAGGATTAATGCCTTATTAGGGAACGGCTTACCCGGAGTTGACTTGACCCGCTGCTGGGTCTCATGGTGGGTTATCCCTCTAAGCCATCGATCAAAACTGATGTGTGAATATGGTGGAGGCCCAAATGATTCTCTTCGTCACAGCTCCGTCCAATTACCCGAAGAAGATATTGTTGCAATGTCAACCCTTCTGGTAAAGGGCAAATACGAAGACTGCAGTAAAGTCGGGTTAAACCCCTTTTGCAAACTTAACCTGACGCCAGAGGTAAAGAACCTCTGGCCTCCTTCTTTGTATTTTTCCCAGCCGTGTTAAGTACCTGCCTAATCTTTCATCTTTGTTTATTCATCTGCAGGCCAGATCTGATTTCTGGAAAGCCAAGTACGACCACGAAGCCGCCAAGAAGGCTAGAGCCGCTGCTATCAACACCAAGAAAACGACCCGGCGGTCCAAGAAGAAGAAAAGTACCGCTGAGGATCTGATGAAGCTTGATGATACTTCTGAGTCGGAGGTAGCCCTTGACTCCCTTGGCCAACTTTTTAATAATCTTATTAACACTGATCATTGCCAGGACGACACAGGGGCCAATCAAGCCATGGAAGAAGAGGTAACTATTTCCTCCGACTCAGCCCATTTGCCAAGACAGAAACTTCGAGTAGTAACCCGGAAAGTAAGGTTTTCACAACCTTTGGCTTATCTGGATCCTCATTTTCTTTTGAAAAAGCAGCAACATGAGAGCCGCCGTCAGACCCAGAATGATGATGAACCGCCTGCTGTTCTTCAACAGACTCCTCAAAAACTCCAGAATGAAGTTTATTTCTTTGTCTTTGACTTTCTGTTAATGGATCTTCTCCCTTGCATTACTTACTTTGTTTTATCTTCGCAGGAGGTGTCTCGCTCTTCTGGCAATTCATCTCAGACCCAATTTCTAGCCTTCAAGACTGCCCCTGGGTAAGGAAAAAACACTCTTTCCTCCGTGGTTTCCAAACTGTCTCTTTATACCGACAGTCCCATAACATTTCTCTTAGTGGTCAAGCTAAGTCCAAGAAGGCCAAGGTAACTAAGCCGGTGGAAGACCTGCCAGTCCTTGCACTTGAACTGTCAATGCCACCTTCTCCTCCATTAACTGAAGCTCCAGAAGACCTGCCTGTCAATGCTGAAGTAAATTCTCTCGAGCCGTCAGTTGACGATACCATCGTTAATCTCTCTGCAACTAGACCATCCAGCTCGGCCAACCTGCCATCACCGTCTGCGCACGTTCTGATCACCGGAAGCCGCTTTGTTGAGCCGGGGAATCCCACCGTGCTGGCTCGTCACACGGTGAAACAAGAGGCGTTGGAGAGACAGAAAGTGCGTTTTGATATTTCGCATTATGGCCATCTGAATGCCAACGACATATTATCCGGCTATCTCAGCCATGTGCACTCCAGCCGTGACTCAGAGATCGAAATGGTCAAGCAGTTGCAGCTGAAGTATGAGGTATGTTCTTCCGGCTTATTTATATTTTGGCAGCCCCCAAGTCTTCAGATTATGAGAAAAACGGAATGATCTGTAGACTTTATGATATAGGCTAAGACTTTACCTTTAGATTTTTCTGAAGTCCAATAAAATAGAACAAAGCTTCACCTATACTCCCCAAGGGCCGGTTCACTTAACCATAAATGAGCCGATACTTTGAATTTCATAACTGTCTTGTACCGAATCCAACAAATATTGTAATCCGGCTTAACCTTGAGAGACTTTGCTGAATATCATACATTAGCCCCCAAGTGCCAAGTGCCGTTACTTTGTAAAGTACTTGGGACTTGAAGTATTTTAGAGTCATAAGAAATTGTTTTGGCATACATTAGCCCCCAAGTGTCAAGTGGTTTTGTAATGCAAAAGTACTTGAGCCTTGAATCTTGACTCTTGGACTTTAATTGAAACCTTGACACATCTGTGTACATTTTGTAGAATGCCTTATCTGAATTGAGCTCGCAATTAACTGATACGAAGACCCAGCTGGCGGATCAGGAAGCAGAAATCAAGTCTGCTGACTCCAAGCTGCAACTGAGTCTTGCTGAGACGGAAAATTTGAAAACCAGCTTGACTGTCAAGAAGAAACCCTGGGCTGAGGAAAAAATGCTGCTGACACAACGCACCGAGAAATCTGAAGCAGCCCTTGAAGAGGTTACGACGGAGCTCACCGGATTAAAAGACCGGGTTTCTCAAATGGTGTCCGCCATCTTCGGTAAGTCATCTATACTGACCTTTTTGACCTTCTTTTGACCCGAAATACAAACCGCTAGCTGGCCCTTTGTTTAAAAAACCATGTGCAGGCCCACGAAGCAAGAACCTGAGCCAGGACAACGTGACTAAACTGAAGGCAGTGTATACCTTAGTGGAGCAATTGTACATTGGTGCACAACGGGCACTTGCCGCTATCTCTCCTACCAATCAAGGACCCAACTGGCTTAGTGATGTCTTAAAGAAGCTGTCAATCTTACCCGCTAGGTTCCAAGAAGTCAAGCGCTCCTGTGCTAGAGTCGGGGCTTTAACTTCCCTAAGCCGCTCCAAGGCTTGGTTGCCAGATCTAGACCCGGTGGATGTAGCCAGAGGGTACCCCACGGTAAAGGAAGACGGGTCACTGTTTGAACAGGATGACTTCGTTGCTTGCGTGAGGGAGGTGCGACCTCAGGCCACCATTCTTGGAGATGAAACAAATATCGATAAATACCAGCCGGGTTTTGACTTGGACAATAAGAAGATGGCGACTCCCTCCTACAAAGTGACCGACCTTATCCCGCCGGTTCGTCAACATACTTTTGCTCCGGATATTGATCCAGCCGGCTCGATTGATGAAGAAGCAGAATTTATTAATGTAGACGGTTTTGACTGGTCAAAACCTAACTTCCAATTAGCAGAAGGTGGTGAGTCGGTGAGGGAGGAGTGAAGACCATCTTCATGGGCTTTTAAAAGCCTTGTAATAGATTAGCTGTGAAAACACTGCATAATTTGCCTATGCCATCGCGCATAAGACACCGTGTGTGATTCTGTGTTTGTTGATGTCAATATATGCATTATATTTATGGTTGTCCCTGCAATATTTCCGTTCTGTTCCTGTAGATAAAAGGGAAAAACTGGCTTGGCGGCTTAGTACCGAACGGGTCAGAACACCCGGTTTATAGCCAATATTTTTATCATAGTAGAAAACAGAACCGGGCGTAAAAAGAAAATAAGGTTGAAATAACCTTTGATTAATATAGAAGGAAACTGTTCATAAACAATAGCCATACCTGTATCTTTGACCTCCGGACCACCGGTTTATATGACCCGTGTGGTGAGGTTGATAATCAAGTCTTTCCGAGAAGTCAATGCTTCTGAATACCTGATGATTATCATGCCCTAGCGGCTTATTGTCAAATAGTCAAGCCAATGAAAAGACCATGATTGATTATTTTGAAATTGAGACAACAAAAAACTAATAAGACAAATAGCAGGTGGTAAACAAAATTAGCCTTGTAACTAAAGGTTGGGGGTTTTCTGATTCAAATACGATCAGTAAACCGGACCAAAGGGGTTAAGCTAAGATTCGAATACGATCATATAGCCCCCAGTGGCTTTGGCGTTGCGCTGATCAAGAGGGTACCGACAGCTACATTCTCTTTCGTTCGAATACGACCTATGTTTGAACAGGAAGCCCCCAAATGACCTTGAGAGGTTTTTAACAACCCTGCTTCGAATACGATCCAAGTCGGACCCAAAAGTGGTTAAGCTGTGATTCGAATACGATCAAGAAGCCCCCTAATGAGTTTGGCTTTGAGCCGATCAAGAGGGTTACGACAGCTATGTTCTCTTTGGTTCGAATACGACCTATGTTTGAACAGGAAGCCCCAAGTGACCTTGATAGTTTGTAGCTAGATTCGAATACAATCATAAGCCGGACCAAAAAAGGTTAGACTTGATTCAAATATGATCAGCTTCTTAATAGTCATTTGAAAATAGTAGTAAAAAATAGTAAAGATGCGTAATCTTTGAAAAGAAAAGAGACCGATGGTCCTGCTTTATTACTTATCATAGTATATACAACCTCAAAGTACGTACATGATGAGAGCCGGTGACTTAGGTGTAGTATGGCCGAAGTTGATCAATGTTCCACGGCCGGCGGGTCTCCTCTTCCGACTTACGTGAGTCTTTGTGCTTTCGAACGTCAATGAGGTAATATGACCCGTTGTTTAAGTTCTTGCTGACCACATAGGGTCCTTCCCAAGGTGGGGATAGCTTGTGTGCATCTGACAGATCCTGAATGAGCCGGCGCACTAGGTCACCTTCTTGAAAAGTCTTGGAATTAACCCGGCGGCTGTGATAACAGCGCAGGTCCTGTTGATAAATTGCTGATCGGGCCGCCGCTAAGTCTGTTTCCTCATCTAACAAGTCAAGTGCATCATGTCTGGCTTGTCCATTGTTAGCTTCAACATAAGCCGTCACATGGGGCGAGCCATGACGGATGTCACTAGGACTGCTTCCGCTCCATAAACCATGAAGAAAGGTGTATAACCTGTAGACCTGTTAGGGGTGGTGTTGATACTCCACGGCACCGAGGGTAACTCCTCTACCCAACAACCTGGCGTTCACTGCAAGGGAACCATAAGCCGGGCCTTGAGACCTTTTAAGATTTCCTGATTTGGTCTCTCAGCCCGACCATTGGATTTAGGATGAGCTACAGAAGAAACATCAAGCCGGATATGCTCGCACTGACAGAACTCCTCCATAGCCCCTTGGGATAGATTAGTGCCATTGTCAGTGATAATGCTGTGTGGAAAACCAAAACGGAAGATCATCTTTTTCATGAACTGAACCGTTGTGGCCGCATCACACTTACTCACTGGTTCTGCCTCAACCCACTTTGTGAATTTGTGAACTGCCACTAAAAGATGTGTCTTTTTATCCTTAGACCTTTTGAAAGGTCCAACCATGTCAAGCCCCTAGACCGCAAATGGCCAAGTGATTGGAACCATCCGCAACTCTTGAGCCGGCACATGTGCTCGTCATGCGAATTTTTGACATCCATCACATTTACTGACCAGATCTTCTACATCAGCGTGAGCCGTCAACCAGTAAAAACCATGACGAAAAGCTTTGGCCACCAGAGATTTTGACCCAGCGTGATGACCACAATCGCCTTCATGGATCTCACGAAGTATTTCTTGGCCTTCTTCGGGGGAAACACACCGCTGAAATGCTCCAGAGACGCTGCGATGGTATAGTTATCCGTCGGAAATCGTCATTGACTTAGACCGCCGGGTTATCTGTCGGGCCAGGGTCTCATCCGCTGGCAACTCACCCCGGGTCATGTAAGCCAAGAACGGCACTGTCCAATCTGGGATGACGTGAAGAGCCGCCACCAACTGCGCCTCCGGGTCAGGAACGGCTAGATCTTCTTCTGTTGGTAACTTAACAGACGGGTTATGCAAAATATCCAAAAAGGTGTTAGGTGGCACTGGCTTACGCTGAGATCCCAACCGGCTTAAAGCATCAGCCGCTTCGTTCTTCCTACGGTCAATGTGCTCCACCTGATAACCTTTAAAATGCCCTGCAACAACATCAACTTCACGGCGATAAGCCGCCATGAGAGGATCTTTGGAATCCCACTTGCCTGACACCTGTTGAGCTACCAAATCTGAGTCGCCAAGACACCGGACCCGGCTCAGGCTCATCTCTTTAGCCATTTGAAGACCATGGAGCAACGCTTCATATTCTGCTGCGTTGTTAGTGCAAGGAAACATCAGCTGCAACACATAACAAAATTTGTCACCTTGAGGGGAGGTTAAAACAACTCCATCCCCCGAGCCTTCCAACTGTCTGGACCCATCAAAGTGAATAGTCCAATATGTGTTGTCTGGTTTCTCCTCGGGCATCTGCATCTTTGTCCAGTCATTAATAAAGTCAACCAGTGCTTGAGACTTGATCGCAGTACGTGGTACATACTTCAACCCATGAGACCCAAGCTCAATGGCCCACTTGGCGACTCGTCCAGTGGCTTCTCTATTTTGAATGATGTCTCCCAAAGGAGCAGAGCTAACCACAGTGATTGGGTGACCCTGAAAGTAATGTTTTAGCTTCTGGCTCGCCATGAACACCCCAAACACGAGCTTCTGCCAATGTGGATATCTTTGTTTAGATTCAATCAACACCTCACTGACGTAGTAAATTGGCCGTTGAACCGGATGTTCCTTGCCAACCTCCTTACGCTCCACCACAATTGCCACACTAACAGCTCATGAGTTGGCGGCTACGTATAACAATAGTGGCTCTTTCTCAACTGGAGCAGCAAGGACCGGCGGCTCAGCAAGCTGTTTCTTCAGATCCTCAAAAGCAGAGTTCGCAGCATTGCTCCAAACAAAATCATCCGTTTTCTTCATCATTTGATACAAAGGCATCGCCTTCTCCCCTAACCGGCTTATGAACCGGCTCAAAGCAGCAACACGACCTGCCACCCGTTGAACGTCATTGATGCATGTTGGTTTGGCCAGGGATGTGATTGCCTTAATATTCTCCGGGTTAGCTTCAATACCTCGGTTGGACACCAAAAAACCCAAGAGCTTGCCAGCTGGGACTCCAAAAACACACTTGGCCGGGTAAAGCATCATTTTGTAGACCCGGAGGTTATCAAAGGTCTCTTTCAGATCTGTGACCAAGGTTTCCTCTTTCCTAGACTTTTCCATTATATCATCCACATAAGCATGAACATTACGCCCAATCTAATTGTGAAGGCAATTCTGCATACACCGTTGATAAGTTGCCTGGGCACTCTTGAGCCCGAAGGGCATAGACACATAGCAGAAGGCTCCAAACGGAGTGATGAAAGCTGTCTTCTCCTAGTCCTTGACTGCCATCTTGATCTGATGATAACCTGAATAAGCATCCAGAAAACTCAAACGTGCGCAACCCGCCATAGCATCGATGATCTGATCAATATGGGGGAGAGCAAAAGGGTCAGCCGGACAAGCCTTGTTTAAATCGGTGTAATCCACACACATACGCCAGGTGTCGTTCTTTTTGAGTACAAGCACCGGGTTGGCCAACCACTCTGGGTGAAAGACTTCCACAATGAACTCGGCCGCCAAGAGCCGGGACACCTCTTCTCCAATGGCCTTGCACCTTTCCTCGTTGAATCGTTAGAGAAATTGTCTGACCAGCTTAAACTTTGGATCAATATTGAGAGTGTGCTCAGCGAGTTCTCTCGGGACACCTGACATGTCAGAAGGTTTCCATGCAAAGATGTCCCGGTTCTCATGGATGAACTCGATGAGCACACTTTCCTATTTTGGATCCAAGTTGGCACTGATGATGAACTGCTTGGATGAGTCGTCGGGCACAAAATCAACCGTCTTGGTGTCATCAGCTGACTTGAATTTCAACACCGGTTCATGCTCCATTGTTGGCTTCTTTAAAGATGTCATGTCTGCCGGGTCAACATTATCTTTATAAAATTTTATCTCCTCTGTTGCACAAACAGACTCAGCATATGCAGCATCTCCTTCTTCACACTCCAGGGCTATTTTCCGGCTTCCATGTACTGTAATGGTGCCCTTATAACCCGGCATCTTGAGCTGCAGATACACATAACACGGTCGAGCCATGAACTTGGCGTAAGCCAGCCGTCCAAACAAATTATGATATGGGCTTTTGATCTTAACCACCTCAAAGGTTAATTTCTCTACTCTGGAAACATATTCATCCCCAAAGGCAACTTCCAATTCAATCTTGCCAACTGGGTATGCCGACTTGACAGGTACGACACCGTGAAAAACAGTGTTGGATTGCTTAAGACTCTTATCAGTCAACCCCTTCCGACGAAACGTCTCATAGTAGAGGATGTTGATGCTACTGCCTCCATCCATGAGCACTTTAGTGAATTTATATCCACCAACCTGAGGTGCTACTACCAAGTCCAAGTGACCCGGATTGTCAACTCGAGGAGGATGATCCTCTCTGCTCCACACAATAGGCTGTTCTAACCACCGTAAGTAACGCGGAATCGCCGGCTCAATGGCATTGACAGCCCTCTTGTGAAGCTTTTGGTCCCTCTTGCACAAGCTAGTGGTAAATACATGATATTGCCCACTATTCAACTGTTTTGGGTTGCTCTCGTATCCGGATTGTTGTTGATTACCTTGGCCGGGTTGTGGATTATAACCTCCTTGGTTACCGGCATGTCCCTGACCGTGAAAGCCGCCTCCACCTGAGCCGGCGCCCGGGCCATGAAAGCCGCCTCCACCTGAACCGCCGCCAGGGCCGTGACTTCCATCAAATGCATTTGAATTTTTAAATGCTTTCATGATTGTACAGTCCTTCCACAGATGGGTGGCTGGCTTCTCCCGGGTGACATGTATTGGACAAGGTTCATTCAATAGTTGCTCAAGGGTGGGACCTGACCCGCCCGACCGAGGGGGTTGCCTACCCTTGCGCCGTTGATTGTTGCCCTGCACATTGGTGTTAGCCACAAATTCGTCAGCCTTACTTTTATTACCTCCTTGATTTGCCGGGTTATGTTGGTGACCCTTGCCATTGTCGTTCTTCTTTCCCTTCCCTGTCTTTTCTTCATCAGACACAGGGTCTTTGGTACTATCAGAATCAGCATACTTGATGAGAGCTGCCATCAACTGGATTATGTCATTACAGTCACGTTTAAGCCGCCCCAGCTTCTGCTTCAGAGGTTCAAAACGGCAATTTTTCTCCAACATTAATACTGCCGAGCCGGCATCCATCTTATCAGATGAATGAATTATCTCCTTGACCCGGCGCACCCAATGGGTTGTGGACTCACCTTCCTCTTGTTTACAATTAGTTAGGTCCACGATTGACATAGGTTGTTTGCATGTGTCCTTGAAGTTCTGAATGAATCGGGCATTTAACTCCGCCCATGAGCCGATGGAATTGGGGGGCAACCCTTTTAGCCAAGTACGAGCCGTTCCATCCAACATCATGGTGAAATACTTAGCCATTGTCGCGTCTCTGACCTCCAACAACTCCATGGCCATCTCATAACTGTCAATCCATGCCCCAGGCTGCAAGTCGGACGTGTAATTAGGCACCTTACAAGGCCCCTTGAAGTCCTTTGGCAAACACTCATTACATATGGCAGGCACCACAAGGGACACCTCTGGTTCTCGTGGCCACTCCTGCCTCAACCGAGGTTGTTGGATAAGCCGGGAAAGTCTGGTGAGCCGCCTGCTCCACTGCCAGTTGAACCGCTCGCTCAGCCTCTTGTCGGATCCTCTCTTGATCTGCTAAGTTAAGGGCTCCAGCCTGTACCGGCTCATGCCTGTGCGGCCGGTTGCAGCTGTAACGCCCCAGATATACTTTCCATATTTGTATCCAACTCTTGCCGTCCCTGGCGCTAAGTTATATTTATTTCTCGGGTTTGGGTCCTTGTCTCCGTGTGTTGTTTTCGTTTTCATGCATCTCATACCATGTCATCACGTGCATTGCATTTGCATACATGTTCATCTCATGCATTCGAGCATTTTCCCCGTTGTCCGTTTTGCATTCCGGCGTTTCGTTCTCCTCCGGTGGTCATTTCTACCTTTCTTTCTTGTGTGGGGTTTAAACATTTCCGGATTGGACCGAGTCTTGCCAAGCGGCCTTGGTTTACTACCGGTAGACCGCCTGTCAAGTTTCGGGTCATTTGGACTTCGTTTGATACTCCAACGGTTAACCGAGGGACCGAAAAGGCCTCGTGTGTGTTGCAGCCCAACACCCCCCAAATTTGGCCCAAAACCCACCAAACTCTGCTCCATGTCCTAGAGCGTTCGATCACGATCGTGTGGG